>NW_026251321.1:0-47500 GCF_024521655.1 Durotheca rogersii
TAATAGATGGATTTTACCTTGGAAATAATTTTTCTTATAGATTGGCGTATTGAAAGAAAATTCAATATTAGGTGATTTTATAAATATTAGGATACAAAATTTAAAGTGTATAAAATATTAAAGATTGCAGTGGTAACAAGTAGTAACACACCGATCTAGTTCGTACCGCTTCTGTACGAATAACGATTTTGAGGGAGGAGACCTACCGAGTTGTTGGACTTTGTAAATAATAAGATTGGCTAAGATTGGCCTAGTGTGCGTCTTCTGGTACGTACCTTATCCAGTGTTATGTTTATAAAGAGCATTATGAAGGGTGTAGCACCAGATGTCAGGGTAGCAGGAAAACCACGTGTATAAACAGTAGATACTAAATAAAGAATATATGGTTAGTCTGATTTAAATCGGATCTGAGTTCGATTCTCAGGTGTTCTGTTTTGAAAGTTAATCTTAGTGTAACTAAAAAAGTCTAAGAATATCTAAGTCGGGGCGGTTCTAACTTCGTGTTCAATATACGAAATCTCTATGCATATAATAAGAATATAGTGGATACGTCAAATTAGTAAAAATCGTGTGGCTAAAAATGCCTTGAATCAAAACTGCTGCGTGACATTTTTATGGGTCAGCTATAAATAAGATATAGCAAAATCTATTACGTGTCGAATAATCTAAATTAGTTGAAAATTCTCCGGCTCTTGACAAGTCGTTTTAGTTGAAAATTCAGTCGCGACCCGAGATCGACGGCTTCGACTATACGCAAAATTCCGGAAGCATATTTTCGTTGATTTTGATTTTGATTTTAATCATAATCATAAGAATAAGATAATATGATTATCTATTGATAGGAACTTTGCCGTATTAGCAAGTAATAGATTCTGGATGAAATACCAGAATCTTTACGCGTAGCTCTATGCTCATCTTCGTATTAATAAGAAAGACACAACGATGTCTTTCGGTCTTTAACAAACGTAGGATTCTCTTCGTGTTTAGAAAAGAATCTCTTCGTGTGTAAGACTAACAATGCGGTAGCCTGTGCTAAATTAGATAGATGTTTAACTTGTTAAATATCTATCTCCCGCGGCTTTAGTCGTTCCCCTTCAAGCGTGAAGGGGTTAGGGGATGTTGGTGGGACATCGTGCTTCGTGTAGCCTGAAAATTATAAGAATTTTCAGATTAAGAACTCGGAGTATTAATAAGATATGATGTTTAACTTGTTAAATATCAGATCCCTAGCTAGGATAACGAGATCGGCTACTGCAAGATCTCCATTATCAACTAGCTTAATAAGAAAGTTTGTTAGGTAGATATCAAGAACTCGGAGTATTAATAAGATAGATGTTTAACTTGTTAAATATCTATCTCCCCCGGTCTTTAGACGGTAAATCTCTTCGTGTAGATAACTAACATTGGAACTTAATATGAAGTTAAGCTACGACTTAACTTCAGATATCTAGCATCGTTTAAGTAGGTCCCCCTTTCAAAGGTGAAAGGGGCTAGGGGAAAGTTTGAGGCATCGGGTAAATCTCAACGTCGGATAACCTGAAAATTATAAGAATTTTCAGATTAAGAACATGGAGTATTAACAAGAATATGATGATTAACTCGTTAATCATCAGATATCTAGCACCGATAACAAGATCTGAGTATTCAGATCTTCATTATCAGGGGCTTAAAGAAAGCTTTTGTTGTAGATAGCGGTATTATGTATGTCGAAGGAACGGCGGGTACTCGAGCTACGCGAAGCTAGCGAGATTGGTACCCAGAGTCTATCCGAGACGTACGATAATAATTGCAGGCGAGGAACGGAGGAAGTATTCCGAAGTCTCTCCGAGCCGTAATAGCGTTAATAAGTATAAGGTAATCTGTAAATTATAAGAATTTACAGATGTCTAAGCTTGTTTATTGTGTGTTCCCCTTTCAAAGGTGAAAGGGGCTAGGGGTAAGTTTGACGGGGAATCTCACCGTTGTAGGCCTGAAAATTATAAGAATTTTCAGATTAATAAGGGACTTAAAATCAATTGCCGTGTCATGGCTGTTCAGCGGTTCAAGCTTCATCGGGCAATATCCAGTAAGTCGGTTGAGGATCAATCGACTTACGGCTTAGTCGGAATCTAATAATAGAATGATTTAAAAGCTCAGCGAATGCATGAGCTTTTAACCTCCGGGCATTGCTAAAACATCGGCTGAAAGCCAGAGGTTTTAGCTACGTGAGACCCCATGAAGCGCGTAAGTATAAAAAGGCTCGGCTTAAAATGCCAGAGCTTTTTATACGGTTCAAAAGTGGGGAGAAAAGACACAGCGATGTCTTTTCTCAACACTCGATGTGCCGGAGCGAGCTTGACGTAGCGGAGTGCAAACATCGTATAGAATAATGAGGTATTGAATGACTTAGTATTTAGGATTTTGTAAAAAATCCTACAATGCTAATCTTGAAATACGAATTATTCTCCGGTTTCGCATAAACATAGGCCCCCCGAAGGGTTAGGAGGGCCTAATGTTGCTGAAAGGCGTTCATAGAGAATAGCGCTGAATCAGGGTCTCACGTAAGTTAAAATATGAAGAATGAAATTCTGAATATTTTAACGTATAATAAGATAAGATAAAACACAGCGATGTTTTATCTTAGCTCCAAGTAAGTCGATTGAGGATCAATCGACTTACGGCTATCTCGAGATCTAATAAAGATAATGTATTAAAACCTCAGCGAGCATGAGGTTTTAACCTCCGGGCGAATGTGAGAAAACATCGGCTGAAAGCCAGAGGTTTTCTCACCGGTGAAAAACTGAAGAATGAAATTCTGAAGGTTTTCACCAGTTAAAACATGAAATGTTTTAACGGTTAATAAGATAAGATAAAACACAGCGATGTTTTATCTTAGCTCCAGTAAGTTGGCTGAGGATCAGTCGACTTACGGCCTATGCGGGATCAATTTAAGAACTTCAAATAATAAAGATAAGGGCATGGTAAATAGAACAGCAAACAGCTGTTCTATTTCTGCCTGTTCGTCTCGTGTAAAAAGATCTAGTAAATCGAGTGAAGGATTTCACGAGATTTACGGCTCGTTTGGAATAGTAAATTAGGCATTAAACGAATGCCAAATTTACGGGCTTAAAAGGCATGGTAAATAGGACAGCAAACGGCTGTTCTATTTCTGCCTGTTTTGTAATTTAGTACTAATCTTTATTTGTTACGGACTACTTGGGTAAAATAGTGCTAACCAAAAGATTATAGTGAATAAGAATTTTAAACGTTTAGCACATTTTAGACATACGAGGGATCAGATTTTAAGGCTCTGTTGAGACTTGAAATCGGCTAGTTCAAATCTAGCGGTGTGTTGCGGCTGCGATGTAGCCCGTATATATTTAATTTTAAGTGGTGATGTAGCAGGCGCTAGTTTAGTGTTGAGTTTTATATTAGGAAGAAAATAAATAAGACATAAAGGCTTATTATACAAGACTCTTAAAAAGTCTGTCTTATTTATGGTCTTCTTAGCGTAAATCCATAATATTAATAACAATTTAGATAAAAGAGTAATGTATAATTATAAGGTATTCGTGAATAAAGAACGTATTAAATATTTCGAGAAGTGTTTCTCAAGACATTTTAGGGCTTCGCTTATTAATTATTATTCGAAAATACATGCAAGCCCTCCGTCCTTTGTAACGCAATCAGATTAGGTAGTTTTCCTCTCTAAAGAAGCATGTCCAGGATTCAGCAAAAAGACAAAAGGTCGTAATTTTTACCGTTTTACCAGCGATAAGTATAGTAAAATCAAAAACGGATATTAGGATAAAATGAATCAATAGATGGATTTTACCTTGGAAATAATTTTTCTTATAGATTGGCGTATTGAAAGAAAATTCAATATTAGGTGATTTTATAAATATTAGGATACAAAATTTAAAGTGTATAAAATATTAAAGATTGCAGTGGTAACAAGTAGTAACACACCGATCTAGTTCGTACCGCTTCTGTACGAATAACGATTTTGAGGGAGGAGACCTACCGAGTTGTTGGACTTTGTAAATAATAAGATTGGCTAAGATTGGCCTAGTGTGCGTCTTCTGGTACGTACCTTATCCAGTGTTATGTTTATAAAGAGCATTATGAAGGGTGTAGCACCAGATGTCAGGGTAGCAGGAAAACCACGTGTATAAACAGTAGATACTAAATAAAGAATATATGGTTAGTCTGATTTAAATCGGATCTGAGTTCGATTCTCAGGTGTTCTGTTTTGAAAGTTAATCTTAGTGTAACTAAAAAAGTCTAAGAATATCTAAGTCGGGGCGGTTCTAACTTCGTGTTCAATATACGAAATCTCTATGCATATAATAAGAATATAGTGGATACGTCAAATTAGTAAAAATCGTGTGGCTAAAAATGCCTTGAATCAAAACTGCTGCGTGACATTTTTATGGGTCAGCTATAAATAAGATATAGCAAAATCTATTACGTGTCGAATAATCTAAATTAGTTGAAAATTCTCCGGCTCTTGACAAGTCGTTTTAGTTGAAAATTCAGTCGCGACCCGAGATCGACGGCTTCGACTATACGCAAAATTCCGGAAGCATATTTTCGTTGATTTTGATTTTGATTTTAATCATAATCATAAGAATAAGATAATATGATTATCTATTGATAGGAACTTTGCCGTATTAGCAAGTAATAGATTCTGGATGAAATACCAGAATCTTTACGCGTAGCTCTATGCTCATCTTCGTATTAATAAGAAAGACACAACGATGTCTTTCGGTCTTTAACAAACGTAGGATTCTCTTCGTGTTTAGAAAAGAATCTCTTCGTGTGTAAGACTAACAATGCGGTAGCCTGTGCTAAATTAGATAGATGTTTAACTTGTTAAATATCTATCTCCCGCGGCTTTAGTCGTTCCCCTTCAAGCGTGAAGGGGAACGACTAAAGCCGCGGGAGATAGATATTTAACAAGTTAAACATCTATCTAATTTAGCACAGGCTACCGCATTGTTAGTCTTACACACGAAGAGATTCTTTTCTAAACACGAAGAGAATCCTACGTTTGTTAAAGACCGAAAGACATCGTTGTGGTCTTTCTTATTAATACGAAGATGAGCATAGAGCTACGCGTAAAGATTCTGGTATTTCATCCAGAATCTATTACTTGCTAATACGGCAAAGTTCCTATCAATAGATAATCATATTATCTTATTCTTATGATTATGATTAAAATCAAAATCAAAATCAACGAAAATATGCTTCCGGAATTTTGCGTATAGTCGAAGCCGTCGATCTCGGGTCGCGACTGAATTTTCAACTAAAACGACTTGTCAAGAGCCGGAGAATTTTCAACTAATTTAGATTATTCGACACGTAATAGATTTTGCTATATCTTATTTATAGCTGACCCATAAAAATGTCACGCAGCAGTTTTGATTCAAGGCATTTTTAGCCACACGATTTTTACTAATTTGACGTATCCACTATATTCTTATTATATGCATAGAGATTTCGTATATTGAACACGAAGTTAGAACCGCCCCGACTTAGATATTCTTAGACTTTTTTAGTTACACTAAGATTAACTTTCAAAACAGAACACCTGAGAATCGAACTCAGATCCGATTTAAATCAGACTAACCATATATTCTTTATTTAGTATCTACTGTTTATACACGTGGTTTTCCTGCTACCCTGACATCTGGTGCTACACCCTTCATAATGCTCTTTATAAACATAACACTGGATAAGGTACGTACCAGAAGACGCACACTAGGCCAATCTTAGCCAATCTTATTATTTACAAAGTCCAACAACTCGGTAGGTCTCCTCCCTCAAAATCGTTATTCGTACAGAAGCGGTACGAACTAGATCGGTGTGTTACTACTTGTTACCACTGCAATCTTTAATATTTTATACACTTTAAATTTTGTATCCTAATATTTATAAAATCACCTAATATTGAATTTTCTTTCAATACGCCAATCTATAAGAAAAATTATTTCCAAGGTAAAATCCATCTATTGATTCATTTTATCCTAATATCCGTTTTTGATTTTACTATACTTATCGCTGGTAAAACGGTAAAAATTACGACCTTTTGTCTTTTTGCTGAATCCTGGACATGCTTCTTTAGAGAGGAAAACTACCTAATCTGATTGCGTTACAAAGGACGGAGGGCTTGCATGTATTTTCGAATAATAATTAATAAGCGAAGCCCTAAAATGTCTTGAGAAACACTTCTCGAAATATTTAATACGTTCTTTATTCACGAATACCTTATAATTATACATTACTCTTTTATCTAAATTGTTATTAATATTATGGATTTACGCTAAGAAGACCATAAATAAGACAGACTTTTTAAGAGTCTTGTATAATAAGCCTTTATGTCTTATTTATTTTCTTCCTAATATAAAACTCAACACTAAACTAGCGCCTGCTACATCACCACTTAAAATTAAATATATACGGGCTACATCGCAGCCGCAACACACCGCTAGATTTGAACTAGCCGATTTCAAGTCTCAACAGAGCCTTAAAATCTGATCCCTCGTATGTCTAAAATGTGCTAAACGTTTAAAATTCTTATTCACTATAATCTTTTGGTTAGCACTATTTTACCCAAGTAGTCCGTAACAAATAAAGATTAGTACTAAATTACAAAACAGGCAGAAATAGAACAGCCGTTTGCTGTCCTATTTACCATGCCTTTTAAGCCCGTAAATTTGGCATTCGTTTAATGCCTAATTTACTATTCCAAACGAGCCGTAAATCTCGTGAAATCCTTCACTCGATTTACTAGATCTTTTTACACGAGACGAACAGGCAGAAATAGAACAGCTGTTTGCTGTTCTATTTACCATGCCCTTATCTTTATTATTTGAAGTTCTTAAATTGATCCCGCATAGGCCGTAAGTCGACTGATCCTCAGCCAACTTACTGGAGCTAAGATAAAACATCGCTGTGTTTTATCTTATCTTATTAACCGTTAAAACATTTCATGTTTTAACTGGTGAAAACCTTCAGAATTTCATTCTTCAGTTTTTCACCGGTGAGAAAACCTCTGGCTTTCAGCCGATGTTTTCTCACATTCGCCCGGAGGTTAAAACCTCATGCTCGCTGAGGTTTTAATACATTATCTTTATTAGATCTCGAGATAGCCGTAAGTCGATTGATCCTCAATCGACTTACTTGGAGCTAAGATAAAACATCGCTGTGTTTTATCTTATCTTATTATACGTTAAAATATTCAGAATTTCATTCTTCATATTTTAACTTACGTGAGACCCTGATTCAGCGCTATTCTCTATGAACGCCTTTCAGCAACATTAGGCCCTCCTAACCCTTCGGGGGGCCTATGTTTATGCGAAACCGGAGAATAATTCGTATTTCAAGATTAGCATTGTAGGATTTTTTACAAAATCCTAAATACTAAGTCATTCAATACCTCATTATTCTATACGATGTTTGCACTCCGCTACGTCAAGCTCGCTCCGGCACATCGAGTGTTGAGAAAAGACATCGCTGTGTCTTTTCTCCCCACTTTTGAACCGTATAAAAAGCTCTGGCATTTTAAGCCGAGCCTTTTTATACTTACGCGCTTCATGGGGTCTCACGTAGCTAAAACCTCTGGCTTTCAGCCGATGTTTTAGCAATGCCCGGAGGTTAAAAGCTCATGCATTCGCTGAGCTTTTAAATCATTCTATTATTAGATTCCGACTAAGCCGTAAGTCGATTGATCCTCAACCGACTTACTGGATATTGCCCGATGAAGCTTGAACCGCTGAACAGCCATGACACGGCAATTGATTTTAAGTCCCTTATTAATCTGAAAATTCTTATAATTTTCAGGCCTACAACGGTGAGATTCCCCGTCAAACTTACCCCTAGCCCCTTTCACCTTTGAAAGGGGAACACACAATAAACAAGCTTAGACATCTGTAAATTCTTATAATTTACAGATTACCTTATACTTATTAACGCTATTACGGCTCGGAGAGACTTCGGAATACTTCCTCCGTTCCTCGCCTGCAATTATTATCGTACGTCTCGGATAGACTCTGGGTACCAATCTCGCTAGCTTCGCGTAGCTCGAGTACCCGCCGTTCCTTCGACATACATAATACCGCTATCTACAACAAAAGCTTTCTTTAAGCCCCTGATAATGAAGATCTGAATACTCAGATCTTGTTATCGGTGCTAGATATCTGATGATTAACGAGTTAATCATCATATTCTTGTTAATACTCCATGTTCTTAATCTGAAAATTCTTATAATTTTCAGGTTATCCGACGTTGAGATTTACCCGATGCCTCAAACTTTCCCCTAGCCCCTTTCACCTTTGAAAGGGGGACCTACTTAAACGATGCTAGATATCTGAAGTTAAGTCGTAGCTTAACTTCATATTAAGTTCCAATGTTAGTTATCTACACGAAGAGATTTACCGTCTAAAGACCGGGGGAGATAGATATTTAACAAGTTAAACATCTATCTTATTAATACTCCGAGTTCTTGATATCTACCTAACAAACTTTCTTATTAAGCTAGTTGATAATGGAGATCTTGCAGTAGCCGATCTCGTTATCCTAGCTAGGGATCTGATATTTAACAAGTTAAACATCATATCTTATTAATACTCCGAGTTCTTAATCTGAAAATTCTTATAATTTTCAGGCTACACGAAGCACGATGTCCCACCAACATCCCCTAACCCCTTCACGCTTGAAGGGGAACGACTAAAGCCGCGGGAGATAGATATTTAACAAGTTAAACATCTATCTAATTTAGCACAGGCTACCGCATTGTTAGTCTTACACACGAAGAGATTCTTTTCTAAACACGAAGAGAATCCTACGTTTGTTAAAGACCGAAAGACATCGTTGTGTCTTTCTTATTAATACGAAGATGAGCATAGAGCTACGCGTAAAGATTCTGGTATTTCATCCAGAATCTATTACTTGCTAATACGGCAAAGTTCCTATCAATAGATAATCATATTATCTTATTCTTATGATTATGATTAAAATCAAAATCAAAATCAACGAAAATATGCTTCCGGAATTTTGCGTATAGTCGAAGCCGTCGATCTCGGGTCGCGACTGAATTTTCAACTAAAACGACTTGTCAAGAGCCGGAGAATTTTCAACTAATTTAGATTATTCGACACGTAATAGATTTTGCTATATCTTATTTATAGCTGACCCATAAAAATGTCACGCAGCAGTTTTGATTCAAGGCATTTTTAGCCACACGATTTTTACTAATTTGACGTATCCACTATATTCTTATTATATGCATAGAGATTTCGTATATTGAACACGAAGTTAGAACCGCCCCGACTTAGATATTCTTAGACTTTTTTAGTTACACTAAGATTAACTTTCAAAACAGAACACCTGAGAATCGAACTCAGATCCGATTTAAATCAGACTAACCATATATTCTTTATTTAGTATCTACTGTTTATACACGTGGTTTTCCTGCTACCCTGACATCTGGTGCTACACCCTTCATAATGCTCTTTATAAACATAACACTGGATAAGGTACGTACCAGAAGACGCACACTAGGCCAATCTTAGCCAATCTTATTATTTACAAAGTCCAACAACTCGGTAGGTCTCCTCCCTCAAAATCGTTATTCGTACAGAAGCGGTACGAACTAGATCGGTGTGTTACTACTTGTTACCACTGCAATCTTTAATATTTTATACACTTTAAATTTTGTATCCTAATATTTATAAAATCACCTAATATTGAATTTTCTTTCAATACGCCAATCTATAAGAAAAATTATTTCCAAGGTAAAATCCATCTATTGATTCATTTTATCCTAATATCCGTTTTTGATTTTACTATACTTATCGCTGGTAAAACGGTAAAAATTACGACCTTTTGTCTTTTTGCTGAATCCTGGACATGCTTCTTTAGAGAGGAAAACTACCTAATCTGATTGCGTTACAAAGGACGGAGGGCTTGCATGTATTTTCGAATAATAATTAATAAGCGAAGCCCTAAAATGTCTTGAGAAACACTTCTCGAAATATTTAATACGTTCTTTATTCACGAATACCTTATAATTATACATTACTCTTTTATCTAAATTGTTATTAATATTATGGATTTACGCTAAGAAGACCATAAATAAGACAGACTTTTTAAGAGTCTTGTATAATAAGCCTTTATGTCTTATTTATTTTCTTCCTAATATAAAACTCAACACTAAACTAGCGCCTGCTACATCACCACTTAAAATTAAATATATACGGGCTACATCGCAGCCGCAACACACCGCTAGATTTGAACTAGCCGATTTCAAGTCTCAACAGAGCCTTAAAATCTGATCCCTCGTATGTCTAAAATGTGCTAAACGTTTAAAATTCTTATTCACTATAATCTTTTGGTTAGCACTATTTTACCCAAGTAGTCCGTAACAAATAAAGATTAGTACTAAATTACAAAACAGGCAGAAATAGAACAGCCGTTTGCTGTCCTATTTACCATGCCTTTTAAGCCCGTAAATTTGGCATTCGTTTAATGCCTAATTTACTATTCCAAACGAGCCGTAAATCTCGTGAAATCCTTCACTCGATTTACTAGATCTTTTTACACGAGACGAACAGGCAGAAATAGAACAGCTGTTTGCTGTTCTATTTACCATGCCCTTATCTTTATTATTTGAAGTTCTTAAATTGATCCCGCATAGGCCGTAAGTCGACTGATCCTCAGCCAACTTACTGGAGCTAAGATAAAACATCGCTGTGTTTTATCTTATCTTATTAACCGTTAAAACATTTCATGTTTTAACTGGTGAAAACCTTCAGAATTTCATTCTTCAGTTTTTCACCGGTGAGAAAACCTCTGGCTTTCAGCCGATGTTTTCTCACATTCGCCCGGAGGTTAAAACCTCATGCTCGCTGAGGTTTTAATACATTATCTTTATTAGATCTCGAGATAGCCGTAAGTCGATTGATCCTCAATCGACTTACTTGGAGCTAAGATAAAACATCGCTGTGTTTTATCTTATCTTATTATACGTTAAAATATTCAGAATTTCATTCTTCATATTTTAACTTACGTGAGACCCTGATTCAGCGCTATTCTCTATGAACGCCTTTCAGCAACATTAGGCCCTCCTAACCCTTCGGGGGGCCTATGTTTATGCGAAACCGGAGAATAATTCGTATTTCAAGATTAGCATTGTAGGATTTTTTACAAAATCCTAAATACTAAGTCATTCAATACCTCATTATTCTATACGATGTTTGCACTCCGCTACGTCAAGCTCGCTCCGGCACATCGAGTGTTGAGAAAAGACATCGCTGTGTCTTTTCTCCCCACTTTTGAACCGTATAAAAAGCTCTGGCATTTTAAGCCGAGCCTTTTTATACTTACGCGCTTCATGGGGTCTCACGTAGCTAAAACCTCTGGCTTTCAGCCGATGTTTTAGCAATGCCCGGAGGTTAAAAGCTCATGCATTCGCTGAGCTTTTAAATCATTCTATTATTAGATTCCGACTAAGCCGTAAGTCGATTGATCCTCAACCGACTTACTGGATATTGCCCGATGAAGCTTGAACCGCTGAACAGCCATGACACGGCAATTGATTTTAAGTCCCTTATTAATCTGAAAATTCTTATAATTTTCAGGCCTACAACGGTGAGATTCCCCGTCAAACTTACCCCTAGCCCCTTTCACCTTTGAAAGGGGAACACACAATAAACAAGCTTAGACATCTGTAAATTCTTATAATTTACAGATTACCTTATACTTATTAACGCTATTACGGCTCGGAGAGACTTCGGAATACTTCCTCCGTTCCTCGCCTGCAATTATTATCGTACGTCTCGGATAGACTCTGGGTACCAATCTCGCTAGCTTCGCGTAGCTCGAGTACCCGCCGTTCCTTCGACATACATAATACCGCTATCTACAACAAAAGCTTTCTTTAAGCCCCTGATAATGAAGATCTGAATACTCAGATCTTGTTATCGGTGCTAGATATCTGATGATTAACGAGTTAATCATCATATTCTTGTTAATACTCCATGTTCTTAATCTGAAAATTCTTATAATTTTCAGGTTATCCGACGTTGAGATTTACCCGATGCCTCAAACTTTCCCCTAGCCCCTTTCACCTTTGAAAGGGGGACCTACTTAAACGATGCTAGATATCTGAAGTTAAGTCGTAGCTTAACTTCATATTAAGTTCCAATGTTAGTTATCTACACGAAGAGATTTACCGTCTAAAGACCGGGGGAGATAGATATTTAACAAGTTAAACATCTATCTTATTAATACTCCGAGTTCTTGATATCTACCTAACAAACTTTCTTATTAAGCTAGTTGATAATGGAGATCTTGCAGTAGCCGATCTCGTTATCCTAGCTAGGGATCTGATATTTAACAAGTTAAACATCATATCTTATTAATACTCCGAGTTCTTAATCTGAAAATTCTTATAATTTTCAGGCTACACGAAGCACGATGTCCCACCAACATCCCCTAACCCCTTCACGCTTGAAGGGGAACGACTAAAGCCGCGGGAGATAGATATTTAACAAGTTAAACATCTATCTAATTTAGCACAGGCTACCGCATTGTTAGTCTTACACACGAAGAGATTCTTTTCTAAACACGAAGAGAATCCTACGTTTGTTAAAGACCGAAAGACATCGTTGTGTCTTTCTTATTAATACGAAGATGAGCATAGAGCTACGCGTAAAGATTCTGGTATTTCATCCAGAATCTATTACTTGCTAATACGGCAAAGTTCCTATCAATAGATAATCATATTATCTTATTCTTATGATTATGATTAAAATCAAAATCAAAATCAACGAAAATATGCTTCCGGAATTTTGCGTATAGTCGAAGCCGTCGATCTCGGGTCGCGACTGAATTTTCAACTAAAACGACTTGTCAAGAGCCGGAGAATTTTCAACTAATTTAGATTATTCGACACGTAATAGATTTTGCTATATCTTATTTATAGCTGACCCATAAAAATGTCACGCAGCAGTTTTGATTCAAGGCATTTTTAGCCACACGATTTTTACTAATTTGACGTATCCACTATATTCTTATTATATGCATAGAGATTTCGTATATTGAACACGAAGTTAGAACCGCCCCGACTTAGATATTCTTAGACTTTTTTAGTTACACTAAGATTAACTTTCAAAACAGAACACCTGAGAATCGAACTCAGATCCGATTTAAATCAGACTAACCATATATTCTTTATTTAGTATCTACTGTTTATACACGTGGTTTTCCTGCTACCCTGACATCTGGTGCTACACCCTTCATAATGCTCTTTATAAACATAACACTGGATAAGGTACGTACCAGAAGACGCACACTAGGCCAATCTTAGCCAATCTTATTATTTACAAAGTCCAACAACTCGGTAGGTCTCCTCCCTCAAAATCGTTATTCGTACAGAAGCGGTACGAACTAGATCGGTGTGTTACTACTTGTTACCACTGCAATCTTTAATATTTTATACACTTTAAATTTTGTATCCTAATATTTATAAAATCACCTAATATTGAATTTTCTTTCAATACGCCAATCTATAAGAAAAATTATTTCCAAGGTAAAATCCATCTATTGATTCATTTTATCCTAATATCCGTTTTTGATTTTACTATACTTATCGCTGGTAAAACGGTAAAAATTACGACCTTTTGTCTTTTTGCTGAATCCTGGACATGCTTCTTTAGAGAGGAAAACTACCTAATCTGATTGCGTTACAAAGGACGGAGGGCTTGCATGTATTTTCGAATAATAATTAATAAGCGAAGCCCTAAAATGTCTTGAGAAACACTTCTCGAAATATTTAATACGTTCTTTATTCACGAATACCTTATAATTATACATTACTCTTTTATCTAAATTGTTATTAATATTATGGATTTACGCTAAGAAGACCATAAATAAGACAGACTTTTTAAGAGTCTTGTATAATAAGCCTTTATGTCTTATTTATTTTCTTCCTAATATAAAACTCAACACTAAACTAGCGCCTGCTACATCACCACTTAAAATTAAATATATACGGGCTACATCGCAGCCGCAACACACCGCTAGATTTGAACTAGCCGATTTCAAGTCTCAACAGAGCCTTAAAATCTGATCCCTCGTATGTCTAAAATGTGCTAAACGTTTAAAATTCTTATTCACTATAATCTTTTGGTTAGCACTATTTTACCCAAGTAGTCCGTAACAAATAAAGATTAGTACTAAATTACAAAACAGGCAGAAATAGAACAGCCGTTTGCTGTCCTATTTACCATGCCTTTTAAGCCCGTAAATTTGGCATTCGTTTAATGCCTAATTTACTATTCCAAACGAGCCGTAAATCTCGTGAAATCCTTCACTCGATTTACTAGATCTTTTTACACGAGACGAACAGGCAGAAATAGAACAGCTGTTTGCTGTTCTATTTACCATGCCCTTATCTTTATTATTTGAAGTTCTTAAATTGATCCCGCATAGGCCGTAAGTCGACTGATCCTCAGCCAACTTACTGGAGCTAAGATAAAACATCGCTGTGTTTTATCTTATCTTATTAACCGTTAAAACATTTCATGTTTTAACTGGTGAAAACCTTCAGAATTTCATTCTTCAGTTTTTCACCGGTGAGAAAACCTCTGGCTTTCAGCCGATGTTTTCTCACATTCGCCCGGAGGTTAAAACCTCATGCTCGCTGAGGTTTTAATACATTATCTTTATTAGATCTCGAGATAGCCGTAAGTCGATTGATCCTCAATCGACTTACTTGGAGCTAAGATAAAACATCGCTGTGTTTTATCTTATCTTATTATACGTTAAAATATTCAGAATTTCATTCTTCATATTTTAACTTACGTGAGACCCTGATTCAGCGCTATTCTCTATGAACGCCTTTCAGCAACATTAGGCCCTCCTAACCCTTCGGGGGGCCTATGTTTATGCGAAACCGGAGAATAATTCGTATTTCAAGATTAGCATTGTAGGATTTTTTACAAAATCCTAAATACTAAGTCATTCAATACCTCATTATTCTATACGATGTTTGCACTCCGCTACGTCAAGCTCGCTCCGGCACATCGAGTGTTGAGAAAAGACATCGCTGTGTCTTTTCTCCCCACTTTTGAACCGTATAAAAAGCTCTGGCATTTTAAGCCGAGCCTTTTTATACTTACGCGCTTCATGGGGTCTCACGTAGCTAAAACCTCTGGCTTTCAGCCGATGTTTTAGCAATGCCCGGAGGTTAAAAGCTCATGCATTCGCTGAGCTTTTAAATCATTCTATTATTAGATTCCGACTAAGCCGTAAGTCGATTGATCCTCAACCGACTTACTGGATATTGCCCGATGAAGCTTGAACCGCTGAACAGCCATGACACGGCAATTGATTTTAAGTCCCTTATTAATCTGAAAATTCTTATAATTTTCAGGCCTACAACGGTGAGATTCCCCGTCAAACTTACCCCTAGCCCCTTTCACCTTTGAAAGGGGAACACACAATAAACAAGCTTAGACATCTGTAAATTCTTATAATTTACAGATTACCTTATACTTATTAACGCTATTACGGCTCGGAGAGACTTCGGAATACTTCCTCCGTTCCTCGCCTGCAATTATTATCGTACGTCTCGGATAGACTCTGGGTACCAATCTCGCTAGCTTCGCGTAGCTCGAGTACCCGCCGTTCCTTCGACATACATAATACCGCTATCTACAACAAAAGCTTTCTTTAAGCCCCTGATAATGAAGATCTGAATACTCAGATCTTGTTATCGGTGCTAGATATCTGATGATTAACGAGTTAATCATCATATTCTTGTTAATACTCCATGTTCTTAATCTGAAAATTCTTATAATTTTCAGGTTATCCGACGTTGAGATTTACCCGATGCCTCAAACTTTCCCCTAGCCCCTTTCACCTTTGAAAGGGGGACCTACTTAAACGATGCTAGATATCTGAAGTTAAGTCGTAGCTTAACTTCATATTAAGTTCCAATGTTAGTTATCTACACGAAGAGATTTACCGTCTAAAGACCGGGGGAGATAGATATTTAACAAGTTAAACATCTATCTTATTAATACTCCGAGTTCTTGATATCTACCTAACAAACTTTCTTATTAAGCTAGTTGATAATGGAGATCTTGCAGTAGCCGATCTCGTTATCCTAGCTAGGGATCTGATATTTAACAAGTTAAACATCATATCTTATTAATACTCCGAGTTCTTAATCTGAAAATTCTTATAATTTTCAGGCTACACGAAGCACGATGTCCCACCAACATCCCCTAACCCCTTCACGCTTGAAGGGGAACGACTAAAGCCGCGGGAGATAGATATTTAACAAGTTAAACATCTATCTAATTTAGCACAGGCTACCGCATTGTTAGTCTTACACACGAAGAGATTCTTTTCTAAACACGAAGAGAATCCTACGTTTGTTAAAGACCGAAAGACATCGTTGTGTCTTTCTTATTAATACGAAGATGAGCATAGAGCTACGCGTAAAGATTCTGGTATTTCATCCAGAATCTATTACTTGCTAATACGGCAAAGTTCCTATCAATAGATAATCATATTATCTTATTCTTATGATTATGATTAAAATCAAAATCAAAATCAACGAAAATATGCTTCCGGAATTTTGCGTATAGTCGAAGCCGTCGATCTCGGGTCGCGACTGAATTTTCAACTAAAACGACTTGTCAAGAGCCGGAGAATTTTCAACTAATTTAGATTATTCGACACGTAATAGATTTTGCTATATCTTATTTATAGCTGACCCATAAAAATGTCACGCAGCAGTTTTGATTCAAGGCATTTTTAGCCACACGATTTTTACTAATTTGACGTATCCACTATATTCTTATTATATGCATAGAGATTTCGTATATTGAACACGAAGTTAGAACCGCCCCGACTTAGATATTCTTAGACTTTTTTAGTTACACTAAGATTAACTTTCAAAACAGAACACCTGAGAATCGAACTCAGATCCGATTTAAATCAGACTAACCATATATTCTTTATTTAGTATCTACTGTTTATACACGTGGTTTTCCTGCTACCCTGACATCTGGTGCTACACCCTTCATAATGCTCTTTATAAACATAACACTGGATAAGGTACGTACCAGAAGACGCACACTAGGCCAATCTTAGCCAATCTTATTATTTACAAAGTCCAACAACTCGGTAGGTCTCCTCCCTCAAAATCGTTATTCGTACAGAAGCGGTACGAACTAGATCGGTGTGTTACTACTTGTTACCACTGCAATCTTTAATATTTTATACACTTTAAATTTTGTATCCTAATATTTATAAAATCACCTAATATTGAATTTTCTTTCAATACGCCAATCTATAAGAAAAATTATTTCCAAGGTAAAATCCATCTATTGATTCATTTTATCCTAATATCCGTTTTTGATTTTACTATACTTATCGCTGGTAAAACGGTAAAAATTACGACCTTTTGTCTTTTTGCTGAATCCTGGACATGCTTCTTTAGAGAGGAAAACTACCTAATCTGATTGCGTTACAAAGGACGGAGGGCTTGCATGTATTTTCGAATAATAATTAATAAGCGAAGCCCTAAAATGTCTTGAGAAACACTTCTCGAAATATTTAATACGTTCTTTATTCACGAATACCTTATAATTATACATTACTCTTTTATCTAAATTGTTATTAATATTATGGATTTACGCTAAGAAGACCATAAATAAGACAGACTTTTTAAGAGTCTTGTATAATAAGCCTTTATGTCTTATTTATTTTCTTCCTAATATAAAACTCAACACTAAACTAGCGCCTGCTACATCACCACTTAAAATTAAATATATACGGGCTACATCGCAGCCGCAACACACCGCTAGATTTGAACTAGCCGATTTCAAGTCTCAACAGAGCCTTAAAATCTGATCCCTCGTATGTCTAAAATGTGCTAAACGTTTAAAATTCTTATTCACTATAATCTTTTGGTTAGCACTATTTTACCCAAGTAGTCCGTAACAAATAAAGATTAGTACTAAATTACAAAACAGGCAGAAATAGAACAGCCGTTTGCTGTCCTATTTACCATGCCTTTTAAGCCCGTAAATTTGGCATTCGTTTAATGCCTAATTTACTATTCCAAACGAGCCGTAAATCTCGTGAAATCCTTCACTCGATTTACTAGATCTTTTTACACGAGACGAACAGGCAGAAATAGAACAGCTGTTTGCTGTTCTATTTACCATGCCCTTATCTTTATTATTTGAAGTTCTTAAATTGATCCCGCATAGGCCGTAAGTCGACTGATCCTCAGCCAACTTACTGGAGCTAAGATAAAACATCGCTGTGTTTTATCTTATCTTATTAACCGTTAAAACATTTCATGTTTTAACTGGTGAAAACCTTCAGAATTTCATTCTTCAGTTTTTCACCGGTGAGAAAACCTCTGGCTTTCAGCCGATGTTTTCTCACATTCGCCCGGAGGTTAAAACCTCATGCTCGCTGAGGTTTTAATACATTATCTTTATTAGATCTCGAGATAGCCGTAAGTCGATTGATCCTCAATCGACTTACTTGGAGCTAAGATAAAACATCGCTGTGTTTTATCTTATCTTATTATACGTTAAAATATTCAGAATTTCATTCTTCATATTTTAACTTACGTGAGACCCTGATTCAGCGCTATTCTCTATGAACGCCTTTCAGCAACATTAGGCCCTCCTAACCCTTCGGGGGGCCTATGTTTATGCGAAACCGGAGAATAATTCGTATTTCAAGATTAGCATTGTAGGATTTTTTACAAAATCCTAAATACTAAGTCATTCAATACCTCATTATTCTATACGATGTTTGCACTCCGCTACGTCAAGCTCGCTCCGGCACATCGAGTGTTGAGAAAAGACATCGCTGTGTCTTTTCTCCCCACTTTTGAACCGTATAAAAAGCTCTGGCATTTTAAGCCGAGCCTTTTTATACTTACGCGCTTCATGGGGTCTCACGTAGCTAAAACCTCTGGCTTTCAGCCGATGTTTTAGCAATGCCCGGAGGTTAAAAGCTCATGCATTCGCTGAGCTTTTAAATCATTCTATTATTAGATTCCGACTAAGCCGTAAGTCGATTGATCCTCAACCGACTTACTGGATATTGCCCGATGAAGCTTGAACCGCTGAACAGCCATGACACGGCAATTGATTTTAAGTCCCTTATTAATCTGAAAATTCTTATAATTTTCAGGCCTACAACGGTGAGATTCCCCGTCAAACTTACCCCTAGCCCCTTTCACCTTTGAAAGGGGAACACACAATAAACAAGCTTAGACATCTGTAAATTCTTATAATTTACAGATTACCTTATACTTATTAACGCTATTACGGCTCGGAGAGACTTCGGAATACTTCCTCCGTTCCTCGCCTGCAATTATTATCGTACGTCTCGGATAGACTCTGGGTACCAATCTCGCTAGCTTCGCGTAGCTCGAGTACCCGCCGTTCCTTCGACATACATAATACCGCTATCTACAACAAAAGCTTTCTTTAAGCCCCTGATAATGAAGATCTGAATACTCAGATCTTGTTATCGGTGCTAGATATCTGATGATTAACGAGTTAATCATCATATTCTTGTTAATACTCCATGTTCTTAATCTGAAAATTCTTATAATTTTCAGGTTATCCGACGTTGAGATTTACCCGATGCCTCAAACTTTCCCCTAGCCCCTTTCACCTTTGAAAGGGGGACCTACTTAAACGATGCTAGATATCTGAAGTTAAGTCGTAGCTTAACTTCATATTAAGTTCCAATGTTAGTTATCTACACGAAGAGATTTACCGTCTAAAGACCGGGGGAGATAGATATTTAACAAGTTAAACATCTATCTTATTAATACTCCGAGTTCTTGATATCTACCTAACAAACTTTCTTATTAAGCTAGTTGATAATGGAGATCTTGCAGTAGCCGATCTCGTTATCCTAGCTAGGGATCTGATATTTAACAAGTTAAACATCATATCTTATTAATACTCCGAGTTCTTAATCTGAAAATTCTTATAATTTTCAGGCTACACGAAGCACGATGTCCCACCAACATCCCCTAACCCCTTCACGCTTGAAGGGGAACGACTAAAGCCGCGGGAGATAGATATTTAACAAGTTAAACATCTATCTAATTTAGCACAGGCTACCGCATTGTTAGTCTTACACACGAAGAGATTCTTTTCTAAACACGAAGAGAATCCTACGTTTGTTAAAGACCGAAAGACATCGTTGTGTCTTTCTTATTAATACGAAGATGAGCATAGAGCTACGCGTAAAGATTCTGGTATTTCATCCAGAATCTATTACTTGCTAATACGGCAAAGTTCCTATCAATAGATAATCATATTATCTTATTCTTATGATTATGATTAAAATCAAAATCAAAATCAACGAAAATATGCTTCCGGAATTTTGCGTATAGTCGAAGCCGTCGATCTCGGGTCGCGACTGAATTTTCAACTAAAACGACTTGTCAAGAGCCGGAGAATTTTCAACTAATTTAGATTATTCGACACGTAATAGATTTTGCTATATCTTATTTATAGCTGACCCATAAAAATGTCACGCAGCAGTTTTGATTCAAGGCATTTTTAGCCACACGATTTTTACTAATTTGACGTATCCACTATATTCTTATTATATGCATAGAGATTTCGTATATTGAACACGAAGTTAGAACCGCCCCGACTTAGATATTCTTAGACTTTTTTAGTTACACTAAGATTAACTTTCAAAACAGAACACCTGAGAATCGAACTCAGATCCGATTTAAATCAGACTAACCATATATTCTTTATTTAGTATCTACTGTTTATACACGTGGTTTTCCTGCTACCCTGACATCTGGTGCTACACCCTTCATAATGCTCTTTATAAACATAACACTGGATAAGGTACGTACCAGAAGACGCACACTAGGCCAATCTTAGCCAATCTTATTATTTACAAAGTCCAACAACTCGGTAGGTCTCCTCCCTCAAAATCGTTATTCGTACAGAAGCGGTACGAACTAGATCGGTGTGTTACTACTTGTTACCACTGCAATCTTTAATATTTTATACACTTTAAATTTTGTATCCTAATATTTATAAAATCACCTAATATTGAATTTTCTTTCAATACGCCAATCTATAAGAAAAATTATTTCCAAGGTAAAATCCATCTATTGATTCATTTTATCCTAATATCCGTTTTTGATTTTACTATACTTATCGCTGGTAAAACGGTAAAAATTACGACCTTTTGTCTTTTTGCTGAATCCTGGACATGCTTCTTTAGAGAGGAAAACTACCTAATCTGATTGCGTTACAAAGGACGGAGGGCTTGCATGTATTTTCGAATAATAATTAATAAGCGAAGCCCTAAAATGTCTTGAGAAACACTTCTCGAAATATTTAATACGTTCTTTATTCACGAATACCTTATAATTATACATTACTCTTTTATCTAAATTGTTATTAATATTATGGATTTACGCTAAGAAGACCATAAATAAGACAGACTTTTTAAGAGTCTTGTATAATAAGCCTTTATGTCTTATTTATTTTCTTCCTAATATAAAACTCAACACTAAACTAGCGCCTGCTACATCACCACTTAAAATTAAATATATACGGGCTACATCGCAGCCGCAACACACCGCTAGATTTGAACTAGCCGATTTCAAGTCTCAACAGAGCCTTAAAATCTGATCCCTCGTATGTCTAAAATGTGCTAAACGTTTAAAATTCTTATTCACTATAATCTTTTGGTTAGCACTATTTTACCCAAGTAGTCCGTAACAAATAAAGATTAGTACTAAATTACAAAACAGGCAGAAATAGAACAGCCGTTTGCTGTCCTATTTACCATGCCTTTTAAGCCCGTAAATTTGGCATTCGTTTAATGCCTAATTTACTATTCCAAACGAGCCGTAAATCTCGTGAAATCCTTCACTCGATTTACTAGATCTTTTTACACGAGACGAACAGGCAGAAATAGAACAGCTGTTTGCTGTTCTATTTACCATGCCCTTATCTTTATTATTTGAAGTTCTTAAATTGATCCCGCATAGGCCGTAAGTCGACTGATCCTCAGCCAACTTACTGGAGCTAAGATAAAACATCGCTGTGTTTTATCTTATCTTATTAACCGTTAAAACATTTCATGTTTTAACTGGTGAAAACCTTCAGAATTTCATTCTTCAGTTTTTCACCGGTGAGAAAACCTCTGGCTTTCAGCCGATGTTTTCTCACATTCGCCCGGAGGTTAAAACCTCATGCTCGCTGAGGTTTTAATACATTATCTTTATTAGATCTCGAGATAGCCGTAAGTCGATTGATCCTCAATCGACTTACTTGGAGCTAAGATAAAACATCGCTGTGTTTTATCTTATCTTATTATACGTTAAAATATTCAGAATTTCATTCTTCATATTTTAACTTACGTGAGACCCTGATTCAGCGCTATTCTCTATGAACGCCTTTCAGCAACATTAGGCCCTCCTAACCCTTCGGGGGGCCTATGTTTATGCGAAACCGGAGAATAATTCGTATTTCAAGATTAGCATTGTAGGATTTTTTACAAAATCCTAAATACTAAGTCATTCAATACCTCATTATTCTATACGATGTTTGCACTCCGCTACGTCAAGCTCGCTCCGGCACATCGAGTGTTGAGAAAAGACATCGCTGTGTCTTTTCTCCCCACTTTTGAACCGTATAAAAAGCTCTGGCATTTTAAGCCGAGCCTTTTTATACTTACGCGCTTCATGGGGTCTCACGTAGCTAAAACCTCTGGCTTTCAGCCGATGTTTTAGCAATGCCCGGAGGTTAAAAGCTCATGCATTCGCTGAGCTTTTAAATCATTCTATTATTAGATTCCGACTAAGCCGTAAGTCGATTGATCCTCAACCGACTTACTGGATATTGCCCGATGAAGCTTGAACCGCTGAACAGCCATGACACGGCAATTGATTTTAAGTCCCTTATTAATCTGAAAATTCTTATAATTTTCAGGCCTACAACGGTGAGATTCCCCGTCAAACTTACCCCTAGCCCCTTTCACCTTTGAAAGGGGAACACACAATAAACAAGCTTAGACATCTGTAAATTCTTATAATTTACAGATTACCTTATACTTATTAACGCTATTACGGCTCGGAGAGACTTCGGAATACTTCCTCCGTTCCTCGCCTGCAATTATTATCGTACGTCTCGGATAGACTCTGGGTACCAATCTCGCTAGCTTCGCGTAGCTCGAGTACCCGCCGTTCCTTCGACATACATAATACCGCTATCTACAACAAAAGCTTTCTTTAAGCCCCTGATAATGAAGATCTGAATACTCAGATCTTGTTATCGGTGCTAGATATCTGATGATTAACGAGTTAATCATCATATTCTTGTTAATACTCCATGTTCTTAATCTGAAAATTCTTATAATTTTCAGGTTATCCGACGTTGAGATTTACCCGATGCCTCAAACTTTCCCCTAGCCCCTTTCACCTTTGAAAGGGGGACCTACTTAAACGATGCTAGATATCTGAAGTTAAGTCGTAGCTTAACTTCATATTAAGTTCCAATGTTAGTTATCTACACGAAGAGATTTACCGTCTAAAGACCGGGGGAGATAGATATTTAACAAGTTAAACATCTATCTTATTAATACTCCGAGTTCTTGATATCTACCTAACAAACTTTCTTATTAAGCTAGTTGATAATGGAGATCTTGCAGTAGCCGATCTCGTTATCCTAGCTAGGGATCTGATATTTAACAAGTTAAACATCATATCTTATTAATACTCCGAGTTCTTAATCTGAAAATTCTTATAATTTTCAGGCTACACGAAGCACGATGTCCCACCAACATCCCCTAACCCCTTCACGCTTGAAGGGGAACGACTAAAGCCGCGGGAGATAGATATTTAACAAGTTAAACATCTATCTAATTTAGCACAGGCTACCGCATTGTTAGTCTTACACACGAAGAGATTCTTTTCTAAACACGAAGAGAATCCTACGTTTGTTAAAGACCGAAAGACATCGTTGTGTCTTTCTTATTAATACGAAGATGAGCATAGAGCTACGCGTAAAGATTCTGGTATTTCATCCAGAATCTATTACTTGCTAATACGGCAAAGTTCCTATCAATAGATAATCATATTATCTTATTCTTATGATTATGATTAAAATCAAAATCAAAATCAACGAAAATATGCTTCCGGAATTTTGCGTATAGTCGAAGCCGTCGATCTCGGGTCGCGACTGAATTTTCAACTAAAACGACTTGTCAAGAGCCGGAGAATTTTCAACTAATTTAGATTATTCGACACGTAATAGATTTTGCTATATCTTATTTATAGCTGACCCATAAAAATGTCACGCAGCAGTTTTGATTCAAGGCATTTTTAGCCACACGATTTTTACTAATTTGACGTATCCACTATATTCTTATTATATGCATAGAGATTTCGTATATTGAACACGAAGTTAGAACCGCCCCGACTTAGATATTCTTAGACTTTTTTAGTTACACTAAGATTAACTTTCAAAACAGAACACCTGAGAATCGAACTCAGATCCGATTTAAATCAGACTAACCATATATTCTTTATTTAGTATCTACTGTTTATACACGTGGTTTTCCTGCTACCCTGACATCTGGTGCTACACCCTTCATAATGCTCTTTATAAACATAACACTGGATAAGGTACGTACCAGAAGACGCACACTAGGCCAATCTTAGCCAATCTTATTATTTACAAAGTCCAACAACTCGGTAGGTCTCCTCCCTCAAAATCGTTATTCGTACAGAAGCGGTACGAACTAGATCGGTGTGTTACTACTTGTTACCACTGCAATCTTTAATATTTTATACACTTTAAATTTTGTATCCTAATATTTATAAAATCACCTAATATTGAATTTTCTTTCAATACGCCAATCTATAAGAAAAATTATTTCCAAGGTAAAATCCATCTATTGATTCATTTTATCCTAATATCCGTTTTTGATTTTACTATACTTATCGCTGGTAAAACGGTAAAAATTACGACCTTTTGTCTTTTTGCTGAATCCTGGACATGCTTCTTTAGAGAGGAAAACTACCTAATCTGATTGCGTTACAAAGGACGGAGGGCTTGCATGTATTTTCGAATAATAATTAATAAGCGAAGCCCTAAAATGTCTTGAGAAACACTTCTCGAAATATTTAATACGTTCTTTATTCACGAATACCTTATAATTATACATTACTCTTTTATCTAAATTGTTATTAATATTATGGATTTACGCTAAGAAGACCATAAATAAGACAGACTTTTTAAGAGTCTTGTATAATAAGCCTTTATGTCTTATTTATTTTCTTCCTAATATAAAACTCAACACTAAACTAGCGCCTGCTACATCACCACTTAAAATTAAATATATACGGGCTACATCGCAGCCGCAACACACCGCTAGATTTGAACTAGCCGATTTCAAGTCTCAACAGAGCCTTAAAATCTGATCCCTCGTATGTCTAAAATGTGCTAAACGTTTAAAATTCTTATTCACTATAATCTTTTGGTTAGCACTATTTTACCCAAGTAGTCCGTAACAAATAAAGATTAGTACTAAATTACAAAACAGGCAGAAATAGAACAGCCGTTTGCTGTCCTATTTACCATGCCTTTTAAGCCCGTAAATTTGGCATTCGTTTAATGCCTAATTTACTATTCCAAACGAGCCGTAAATCTCGTGAAATCCTTCACTCGATTTACTAGATCTTTTTACACGAGACGAACAGGCAGAAATAGAACAGCTGTTTGCTGTTCTATTTACCATGCCCTTATCTTTATTATTTGAAGTTCTTAAATTGATCCCGCATAGGCCGTAAGTCGACTGATCCTCAGCCAACTTACTGGAGCTAAGATAAAACATCGCTGTGTTTTATCTTATCTTATTAACCGTTAAAACATTTCATGTTTTAACTGGTGAAAACCTTCAGAATTTCATTCTTCAGTTTTTCACCGGTGAGAAAACCTCTGGCTTTCAGCCGATGTTTTCTCACATTCGCCCGGAGGTTAAAACCTCATGCTCGCTGAGGTTTTAATACATTATCTTTATTAGATCTCGAGATAGCCGTAAGTCGATTGATCCTCAATCGACTTACTTGGAGCTAAGATAAAACATCGCTGTGTTTTATCTTATCTTATTATACGTTAAAATATTCAGAATTTCATTCTTCATATTTTAACTTACGTGAGACCCTGATTCAGCGCTATTCTCTATGAACGCCTTTCAGCAACATTAGGCCCTCCTAACCCTTCGGGGGGCCTATGTTTATGCGAAACCGGAGAATAATTCGTATTTCAAGATTAGCATTGTAGGATTTTTTACAAAATCCTAAATACTAAGTCATTCAATACCTCATTATTCTATACGATGTTTGCACTCCGCTACGTCAAGCTCGCTCCGGCACATCGAGTGTTGAGAAAAGACATCGCTGTGTCTTTTCTCCCCACTTTTGAACCGTATAAAAAGCTCTGGCATTTTAAGCCGAGCCTTTTTATACTTACGCGCTTCATGGGGTCTCACGTAGCTAAAACCTCTGGCTTTCAGCCGATGTTTTAGCAATGCCCGGAGGTTAAAAGCTCATGCATTCGCTGAGCTTTTAAATCATTCTATTATTAGATTCCGACTAAGCCGTAAGTCGATTGATCCTCAACCGACTTACTGGATATTGCCCGATGAAGCTTGAACCGCTGAACAGCCATGACACGGCAATTGATTTTAAGTCCCTTATTAATCTGAAAATTCTTATAATTTTCAGGCCTACAACGGTGAGATTCCCCGTCAAACTTACCCCTAGCCCCTTTCACCTTTGAAAGGGGAACACACAATAAACAAGCTTAGACATCTGTAAATTCTTATAATTTACAGATTACCTTATACTTATTAACGCTATTACGGCTCGGAGAGACTTCGGAATACTTCCTCCGTTCCTCGCCTGCAATTATTATCGTACGTCTCGGATAGACTCTGGGTACCAATCTCGCTAGCTTCGCGTAGCTCGAGTACCCGCCGTTCCTTCGACATACATAATACCGCTATCTACAACAAAAGCTTTCTTTAAGCCCCTGATAATGAAGATCTGAATACTCAGATCTTGTTATCGGTGCTAGATATCTGATGATTAACGAGTTAATCATCATATTCTTGTTAATACTCCATGTTCTTAATCTGAAAATTCTTATAATTTTCAGGTTATCCGACGTTGAGATTTACCCGATGCCTCAAACTTTCCCCTAGCCCCTTTCACCTTTGAAAGGGGGACCTACTTAAACGATGCTAGATATCTGAAGTTAAGTCGTAGCTTAACTTCATATTAAGTTCCAATGTTAGTTATCTACACGAAGAGATTTACCGTCTAAAGACCGGGGGAGATAGATATTTAACAAGTTAAACATCTATCTTATTAATACTCCGAGTTCTTGATATCTACCTAACAAACTTTCTTATTAAGCTAGTTGATAATGGAGATCTTGCAGTAGCCGATCTCGTTATCCTAGCTAGGGATCTGATATTTAACAAGTTAAACATCATATCTTATTAATACTCCGAGTTCTTAATCTGAAAATTCTTATAATTTTCAGGCTACACGAAGCACGATGTCCCACCAACATCCCCTAACCCCTTCACGCTTGAAGGGGAACGACTAAAGCCGCGGGAGATAGATATTTAACAAGTTAAACATCTATCTAATTTAGCACAGGCTACCGCATTGTTAGTCTTACACACGAAGAGATTCTTTTCTAAACACGAAGAGAATCCTACGTTTGTTAAAGACCGAAAGACATCGTTGTGTCTTTCTTATTAATACGAAGATGAGCATAGAGCTACGCGTAAAGATTCTGGTATTTCATCCAGAATCTATTACTTGCTAATACGGCAAAGTTCCTATCAATAGATAATCATATTATCTTATTCTTATGATTATGATTAAAATCAAAATCAAAATCAACGAAAATATGCTTCCGGAATTTTGCGTATAGTCGAAGCCGTCGATCTCGGGTCGCGACTGAATTTTCAACTAAAACGACTTGTCAAGAGCCGGAGAATTTTCAACTAATTTAGATTATTCGACACGTAATAGATTTTGCTATATCTTATTTATAGCTGACCCATAAAAATGTCACGCAGCAGTTTTGATTCAAGGCATTTTTAGCCACACGATTTTTACTAATTTGACGTATCCACTATATTCTTATTATATGCATAGAGATTTCGTATATTGAACACGAAGTTAGAACCGCCCCGACTTAGATATTCTTAGACTTTTTTAGTTACACTAAGATTAACTTTCAAAACAGAACACCTGAGAATCGAACTCAGATCCGATTTAAATCAGACTAACCATATATTCTTTATTTAGTATCTACTGTTTATACACGTGGTTTTCCTGCTACCCTGACATCTGGTGCTACACCCTTCATAATGCTCTTTATAAACATAACACTGGATAAGGTACGTACCAGAAGACGCACACTAGGCCAATCTTAGCCAATCTTATTATTTACAAAGTCCAACAACTCGGTAGGTCTCCTCCCTCAAAATCGTTATTCGTACAGAAGCGGTACGAACTAGATCGGTGTGTTACTACTTGTTACCACTGCAATCTTTAATATTTTATACACTTTAAATTTTGTATCCTAATATTTATAAAATCACCTAATATTGAATTTTCTTTCAATACGCCAATCTATAAGAAAAATTATTTCCAAGGTAAAATCCATCTATTGATTCATTTTATCCTAATATCCGTTTTTGATTTTACTATACTTATCGCTGGTAAAACGGTAAAAATTACGACCTTTTGTCTTTTTGCTGAATCCTGGACATGCTTCTTTAGAGAGGAAAACTACCTAATCTGATTGCGTTACAAAGGACGGAGGGCTTGCATGTATTTTCGAATAATAATTAATAAGCGAAGCCCTAAAATGTCTTGAGAAACACTTCTCGAAATATTTAATACGTTCTTTATTCACGAATACCTTATAATTATACATTACTCTTTTATCTAAATTGTTATTAATATTATGGATTTACGCTAAGAAGACCATAAATAAGACAGACTTTTTAAGAGTCTTGTATAATAAGCCTTTATGTCTTATTTATTTTCTTCCTAATATAAAACTCAACACTAAACTAGCGCCTGCTACATCACCACTTAAAATTAAATATATACGGGCTACATCGCAGCCGCAACACACCGCTAGATTTGAACTAGCCGATTTCAAGTCTCAACAGAGCCTTAAAATCTGATCCCTCGTATGTCTAAAATGTGCTAAACGTTTAAAATTCTTATTCACTATAATCTTTTGGTTAGCACTATTTTACCCAAGTAGTCCGTAACAAATAAAGATTAGTACTAAATTACAAAACAGGCAGAAATAGAACAGCCGTTTGCTGTCCTATTTACCATGCCTTTTAAGCCCGTAAATTTGGCATTCGTTTAATGCCTAATTTACTATTCCAAACGAGCCGTAAATCTCGTGAAATCCTTCACTCGATTTACTAGATCTTTTTACACGAGACGAACAGGCAGAAATAGAACAGCTGTTTGCTGTTCTATTTACCATGCCCTTATCTTTATTATTTGAAGTTCTTAAATTGATCCCGCATAGGCCGTAAGTCGACTGATCCTCAGCCAACTTACTGGAGCTAAGATAAAACATCGCTGTGTTTTATCTTATCTTATTAACCGTTAAAACATTTCATGTTTTAACTGGTGAAAACCTTCAGAATTTCATTCTTCAGTTTTTCACCGGTGAGAAAACCTCTGGCTTTCAGCCGATGTTTTCTCACATTCGCCCGGAGGTTAAAACCTCATGCTCGCTGAGGTTTTAATACATTATCTTTATTAGATCTCGAGATAGCCGTAAGTCGATTGATCCTCAATCGACTTACTTGGAGCTAAGATAAAACATCGCTGTGTTTTATCTTATCTTATTATACGTTAAAATATTCAGAATTTCATTCTTCATATTTTAACTTACGTGAGACCCTGATTCAGCGCTATTCTCTATGAACGCCTTTCAGCAACATTAGGCCCTCCTAACCCTTCGGGGGGCCTATGTTTATGCGAAACCGGAGAATAATTCGTATTTCAAGATTAGCATTGTAGGATTTTTTACAAAATCCTAAATACTAAGTCATTCAATACCTCATTATTCTATACGATGTTTGCACTCCGCTACGTCAAGCTCGCTCCGGCACATCGAGTGTTGAGAAAAGACATCGCTGTGTCTTTTCTCCCCACTTTTGAACCGTATAAAAAGCTCTGGCATTTTAAGCCGAGCCTTTTTATACTTACGCGCTTCATGGGGTCTCACGTAGCTAAAACCTCTGGCTTTCAGCCGATGTTTTAGCAATGCCCGGAGGTTAAAAGCTCATGCATTCGCTGAGCTTTTAAATCATTCTATTATTAGATTCCGACTAAGCCGTAAGTCGATTGATCCTCAACCGACTTACTGGATATTGCCCGATGAAGCTTGAACCGCTGAACAGCCATGACACGGCAATTGATTTTAAGTCCCTTATTAATCTGAAAATTCTTATAATTTTCAGGCCTACAACGGTGAGATTCCCCGTCAAACTTACCCCTAGCCCCTTTCACCTTTGAAAGGGGAACACACAATAAACAAGCTTAGACATCTGTAAATTCTTATAATTTACAGATTACCTTATACTTATTAACGCTATTACGGCTCGGAGAGACTTCGGAATACTTCCTCCGTTCCTCGCCTGCAATTATTATCGTACGTCTCGGATAGACTCTGGGTACCAATCTCGCTAGCTTCGCGTAGCTCGAGTACCCGCCGTTCCTTCGACATACATAATACCGCTATCTACAACAAAAGCTTTCTTTAAGCCCCTGATAATGAAGATCTGAATACTCAGATCTTGTTATCGGTGCTAGATATCTGATGATTAACGAGTTAATCATCATATTCTTGTTAATACTCCATGTTCTTAATCTGAAAATTCTTATAATTTTCAGGTTATCCGACGTTGAGATTTACCCGATGCCTCAAACTTTCCCCTAGCCCCTTTCACCTTTGAAAGGGGGACCTACTTAAACGATGCTAGATATCTGAAGTTAAGTCGTAGCTTAACTTCATATTAAGTTCCAATGTTAGTTATCTACACGAAGAGATTTACCGTCTAAAGACCGGGGGAGATAGATATTTAACAAGTTAAACATCTATCTTATTAATACTCCGAGTTCTTGATATCTACCTAACAAACTTTCTTATTAAGCTAGTTGATAATGGAGATCTTGCAGTAGCCGATCTCGTTATCCTAGCTAGGGATCTGATATTTAACAAGTTAAACATCATATCTTATTAATACTCCGAGTTCTTAATCTGAAAATTCTTATAATTTTCAGGCTACACGAAGCACGATGTCCCACCAACATCCCCTAACCCCTTCACGCTTGAAGGGGAACGACTAAAGCCGCGGGAGATAGATATTTAACAAGTTAAACATCTATCTAATTTAGCACAGGCTACCGCATTGTTAGTCTTACACACGAAGAGATTCTTTTCTAAACACGAAGAGAATCCTACGTTTGTTAAAGACCGAAAGACATCGTTGTGTCTTTCTTATTAATACGAAGATGAGCATAGAGCTACGCGTAAAGATTCTGGTATTTCATCCAGAATCTATTACTTGCTAATACGGCAAAGTTCCTATCAATAGATAATCATATTATCTTATTCTTATGATTATGATTAAAATCAAAATCAAAATCAACGAAAATATGCTTCCGGAATTTTGCGTATAGTCGAAGCCGTCGATCTCGGGTCGCGACTGAATTTTCAACTAAAACGACTTGTCAAGAGCCGGAGAATTTTCAACTAATTTAGATTATTCGACACGTAATAGATTTTGCTATATCTTATTTATAGCTGACCCATAAAAATGTCACGCAGCAGTTTTGATTCAAGGCATTTTTAGCCACACGATTTTTACTAATTTGACGTATCCACTATATTCTTATTATATGCATAGAGATTTCGTATATTGAACACGAAGTTAGAACCGCCCCGACTTAGATATTCTTAGACTTTTTTAGTTACACTAAGATTAACTTTCAAAACAGAACACCTGAGAATCGAACTCAGATCCGATTTAAATCAGACTAACCATATATTCTTTATTTAGTATCTACTGTTTATACACGTGGTTTTCCTGCTACCCTGACATCTGGTGCTACACCCTTCATAATGCTCTTTATAAACATAACACTGGATAAGGTACGTACCAGAAGACGCACACTAGGCCAATCTTAGCCAATCTTATTATTTACAAAGTCCAACAACTCGGTAGGTCTCCTCCCTCAAAATCGTTATTCGTACAGAAGCGGTACGAACTAGATCGGTGTGTTACTACTTGTTACCACTGCAATCTTTAATATTTTATACACTTTAAATTTTGTATCCTAATATTTATAAAATCACCTAATATTGAATTTTCTTTCAATACGCCAATCTATAAGAAAAATTATTTCCAAGGTAAAATCCATCTATTGATTCATTTTATCCTAATATCCGTTTTTGATTTTACTATACTTATCGCTGGTAAAACGGTAAAAATTACGACCTTTTGTCTTTTTGCTGAATCCTGGACATGCTTCTTTAGAGAGGAAAACTACCTAATCTGATTGCGTTACAAAGGACGGAGGGCTTGCATGTATTTTCGAATAATAATTAATAAGCGAAGCCCTAAAATGTCTTGAGAAACACTTCTCGAAATATTTAATACGTTCTTTATTCACGAATACCTTATAATTATACATTACTCTTTTATCTAAATTGTTATTAATATTATGGATTTACGCTAAGAAGACCATAAATAAGACAGACTTTTTAAGAGTCTTGTATAATAAGCCTTTATGTCTTATTTATTTTCTTCCTAATATAAAACTCAACACTAAACTAGCGCCTGCTACATCACCACTTAAAATTAAATATATACGGGCTACATCGCAGCCGCAACACACCGCTAGATTTGAACTAGCCGATTTCAAGTCTCAACAGAGCCTTAAAATCTGATCCCTCGTATGTCTAAAATGTGCTAAACGTTTAAAATTCTTATTCACTATAATCTTTTGGTTAGCACTATTTTACCCAAGTAGTCCGTAACAAATAAAGATTAGTACTAAATTACAAAACAGGCAGAAATAGAACAGCCGTTTGCTGTCCTATTTACCATGCCTTTTAAGCCCGTAAATTTGGCATTCGTTTAATGCCTAATTTACTATTCCAAACGAGCCGTAAATCTCGTGAAATCCTTCACTCGATTTACTAGATCTTTTTACACGAGACGAACAGGCAGAAATAGAACAGCTGTTTGCTGTTCTATTTACCATGCCCTTATCTTTATTATTTGAAGTTCTTAAATTGATCCCGCATAGGCCGTAAGTCGACTGATCCTCAGCCAACTTACTGGAGCTAAGATAAAACATCGCTGTGTTTTATCTTATCTTATTAACCGTTAAAACATTTCATGTTTTAACTGGTGAAAACCTTCAGAATTTCATTCTTCAGTTTTTCACCGGTGAGAAAACCTCTGGCTTTCAGCCGATGTTTTCTCACATTCGCCCGGAGGTTAAAACCTCATGCTCGCTGAGGTTTTAATACATTATCTTTATTAGATCTCGAGATAGCCGTAAGTCGATTGATCCTCAATCGACTTACTTGGAGCTAAGATAAAACATCGCTGTGTTTTATCTTATCTTATTATACGTTAAAATATTCAGAATTTCATTCTTCATATTTTAACTTACGTGAGACCCTGATTCAGCGCTATTCTCTATGAACGCCTTTCAGCAACATTAGGCCCTCCTAACCCTTCGGGGGGCCTATGTTTATGCGAAACCGGAGAATAATTCGTATTTCAAGATTAGCATTGTAGGATTTTTTACAAAATCCTAAATACTAAGTCATTCAATACCTCATTATTCTATACGATGTTTGCACTCCGCTACGTCAAGCTCGCTCCGGCACATCGAGTGTTGAGAAAAGACATCGCTGTGTCTTTTCTCCCCACTTTTGAACCGTATAAAAAGCTCTGGCATTTTAAGCCGAGCCTTTTTATACTTACGCGCTTCATGGGGTCTCACGTAGCTAAAACCTCTGGCTTTCAGCCGATGTTTTAGCAATGCCCGGAGGTTAAAAGCTCATGCATTCGCTGAGCTTTTAAATCATTCTATTATTAGATTCCGACTAAGCCGTAAGTCGATTGATCCTCAACCGACTTACTGGATATTGCCCGATGAAGCTTGAACCGCTGAACAGCCATGACACGGCAATTGATTTTAAGTCCCTTATTAATCTGAAAATTCTTATAATTTTCAGGCCTACAACGGTGAGATTCCCCGTCAAACTTACCCCTAGCCCCTTTCACCTTTGAAAGGGGAACACACAATAAACAAGCTTAGACATCTGTAAATTCTTATAATTTACAGATTACCTTATACTTATTAACGCTATTACGGCTCGGAGAGACTTCGGAATACTTCCTCCGTTCCTCGCCTGCAATTATTATCGTACGTCTCGGATAGACTCTGGGTACCAATCTCGCTAGCTTCGCGTAGCTCGAGTACCCGCCGTTCCTTCGACATACATAATACCGCTATCTACAACAAAAGCTTTCTTTAAGCCCCTGATAATGAAGATCTGAATACTCAGATCTTGTTATCGGTGCTAGATATCTGATGATTAACGAGTTAATCATCATATTCTTGTTAATACTCCATGTTCTTAATCTGAAAATTCTTATAATTTTCAGGTTATCCGACGTTGAGATTTACCCGATGCCTCAAACTTTCCCCTAGCCCCTTTCACCTTTGAAAGGGGGACCTACTTAAACGATGCTAGATATCTGAAGTTAAGTCGTAGCTTAACTTCATATTAAGTTCCAATGTTAGTTATCTACACGAAGAGATTTACCGTCTAAAGACCGGGGGAGATAGATATTTAACAAGTTAAACATCTATCTTATTAATACTCCGAGTTCTTGATATCTACCTAACAAACTTTCTTATTAAGCTAGTTGATAATGGAGATCTTGCAGTAGCCGATCTCGTTATCCTAGCTAGGGATCTGATATTTAACAAGTTAAACATCATATCTTATTAATACTCCGAGTTCTTAATCTGAAAATTCTTATAATTTTCAGGCTACACGAAGCACGATGTCCCACCAACATCCCCTAACCCCTTCACGCTTGAAGGGGAACGACTAAAGCCGCGGGAGATAGATATTTAACAAGTTAAACATCTATCTAATTTAGCACAGGCTACCGCATTGTTAGTCTTACACACGAAGAGATTCTTTTCTAAACACGAAGAGAATCCTACGTTTGTTAAAGACCGAAAGACATCGTTGTGTCTTTCTTATTAATACGAAGATGAGCATAGAGCTACGCGTAAAGATTCTGGTATTTCATCCAGAATCTATTACTTGCTAATACGGCAAAGTTCCTATCAATAGATAATCATATTATCTTATTCTTATGATTATGATTAAAATCAAAATCAAAATCAACGAAAATATGCTTCCGGAATTTTGCGTATAGTCGAAGCCGTCGATCTCGGGTCGCGACTGAATTTTCAACTAAAACGACTTGTCAAGAGCCGGAGAATTTTCAACTAATTTAGATTATTCGACACGTAATAGATTTTGCTATATCTTATTTATAGCTGACCCATAAAAATGTCACGCAGCAGTTTTGATTCAAGGCATTTTTAGCCACACGATTTTTACTAATTTGACGTATCCACTATATTCTTATTATATGCATAGAGATTTCGTATATTGAACACGAAGTTAGAACCGCCCCGACTTAGATATTCTTAGACTTTTTTAGTTACACTAAGATTAACTTTCAAAACAGAACACCTGAGAATCGAACTCAGATCCGATTTAAATCAGACTAACCATATATTCTTTATTTAGTATCTACTGTTTATACACGTGGTTTTCCTGCTACCCTGACATCTGGTGCTACACCCTTCATAATGCTCTTTATAAACATAACACTGGATAAGGTACGTACCAGAAGACGCACACTAGGCCAATCTTAGCCAATCTTATTATTTACAAAGTCCAACAACTCGGTAGGTCTCCTCCCTCAAAATCGTTATTCGTACAGAAGCGGTACGAACTAGATCGGTGTGTTACTACTTGTTACCACTGCAATCTTTAATATTTTATACACTTTAAATTTTGTATCCTAATATTTATAAAATCACCTAATATTGAATTTTCTTTCAATACGCCAATCTATAAGAAAAATTATTTCCAAGGTAAAATCCATCTATTGATTCATTTTATCCTAATATCCGTTTTTGATTTTACTATACTTATCGCTGGTAAAACGGTAAAAATTACGACCTTTTGTCTTTTTGCTGAATCCTGGACATGCTTCTTTAGAGAGGAAAACTACCTAATCTGATTGCGTTACAAAGGACGGAGGGCTTGCATGTATTTTCGAATAATAATTAATAAGCGAAGCCCTAAAATGTCTTGAGAAACACTTCTCGAAATATTTAATACGTTCTTTATTCACGAATACCTTATAATTATACATTACTCTTTTATCTAAATTGTTATTAATATTATGGATTTACGCTAAGAAGACCATAAATAAGACAGACTTTTTAAGAGTCTTGTATAATAAGCCTTTATGTCTTATTTATTTTCTTCCTAATATAAAACTCAACACTAAACTAGCGCCTGCTACATCACCACTTAAAATTAAATATATACGGGCTACATCGCAGCCGCAACACACCGCTAGATTTGAACTAGCCGATTTCAAGTCTCAACAGAGCCTTAAAATCTGATCCCTCGTATGTCTAAAATGTGCTAAACGTTTAAAATTCTTATTCACTATAATCTTTTGGTTAGCACTATTTTACCCAAGTAGTCCGTAACAAATAAAGATTAGTACTAAATTACAAAACAGGCAGAAATAGAACAGCCGTTTGCTGTCCTATTTACCATGCCTTTTAAGCCCGTAAATTTGGCATTCGTTTAATGCCTAATTTACTATTCCAAACGAGCCGTAAATCTCGTGAAATCCTTCACTCGATTTACTAGATCTTTTTACACGAGACGAACAGGCAGAAATAGAACAGCTGTTTGCTGTTCTATTTACCATGCCCTTATCTTTATTATTTGAAGTTCTTAAATTGATCCCGCATAGGCCGTAAGTCGACTGATCCTCAGCCAACTTACTGGAGCTAAGATAAAACATCGCTGTGTTTTATCTTATCTTATTAACCGTTAAAACATTTCATGTTTTAACTGGTGAAAACCTTCAGAATTTCATTCTTCAGTTTTTCACCGGTGAGAAAACCTCTGGCTTTCAGCCGATGTTTTCTCACATTCGCCCGGAGGTTAAAACCTCATGCTCGCTGAGGTTTTAATACATTATCTTTATTAGATCTCGAGATAGCCGTAAGTCGATTGATCCTCAATCGACTTACTTGGAGCTAAGATAAAACATCGCTGTGTTTTATCTTATCTTATTATACGTTAAAATATTCAGAATTTCATTCTTCATATTTTAACTTACGTGAGACCCTGATTCAGCGCTATTCTCTATGAACGCCTTTCAGCAACATTAGGCCCTCCTAACCCTTCGGGGGGCCTATGTTTATGCGAAACCGGAGAATAATTCGTATTTCAAGATTAGCATTGTAGGATTTTTTACAAAATCCTAAATACTAAGTCATTCAATACCTCATTATTCTATACGATGTTTGCACTCCGCTACGTCAAGCTCGCTCCGGCACATCGAGTGTTGAGAAAAGACATCGCTGTGTCTTTTCTCCCCACTTTTGAACCGTATAAAAAGCTCTGGCATTTTAAGCCGAGCCTTTTTATACTTACGCGCTTCATGGGGTCTCACGTAGCTAAAACCTCTGGCTTTCAGCCGATGTTTTAGCAATGCCCGGAGGTTAAAAGCTCATGCATTCGCTGAGCTTTTAAATCATTCTATTATTAGATTCCGACTAAGCCGTAAGTCGATTGATCCTCAACCGACTTACTGGATATTGCCCGATGAAGCTTGAACCGCTGAACAGCCATGACACGGCAATTGATTTTAAGTCCCTTATTAATCTGAAAATTCTTATAATTTTCAGGCCTACAACGGTGAGATTCCCCGTCAAACTTACCCCTAGCCCCTTTCACCTTTGAAAGGGGAACACACAATAAACAAGCTTAGACATCTGTAAATTCTTATAATTTACAGATTACCTTATACTTATTAACGCTATTACGGCTCGGAGAGACTTCGGAATACTTCCTCCGTTCCTCGCCTGCAATTATTATCGTACGTCTCGGATAGACTCTGGGTACCAATCTCGCTAGCTTCGCGTAGCTCGAGTACCCGCCGTTCCTTCGACATACATAATACCGCTATCTACAACAAAAGCTTTCTTTAAGCCCCTGATAATGAAGATCTGAATACTCAGATCTTGTTATCGGTGCTAGATATCTGATGATTAACGAGTTAATCATCATATTCTTGTTAATACTCCATGTTCTTAATCTGAAAATTCTTATAATTTTCAGGTTATCCGACGTTGAGATTTACCCGATGCCTCAAACTTTCCCCTAGCCCCTTTCACCTTTGAAAGGGGGACCTACTTAAACGATGCTAGATATCTGAAGTTAAGTCGTAGCTTAACTTCATATTAAGTTCCAATGTTAGTTATCTACACGAAGAGATTTACCGTCTAAAGACCGGGGGAGATAGATATTTAACAAGTTAAACATCTATCTTATTAATACTCCGAGTTCTTGATATCTACCTAACAAACTTTCTTATTAAGCTAGTTGATAATGGAGATCTTGCAGTAGCCGATCTCGTTATCCTAGCTAGGGATCTGATATTTAACAAGTTAAACATCATATCTTATTAATACTCCGAGTTCTTAATCTGAAAATTCTTATAATTTTCAGGCTACACGAAGCACGATGTCCCACCAACATCCCCTAACCCCTTCACGCTTGAAGGGGAACGACTAAAGCCGCGGGAGATAGATATTTAACAAGTTAAACATCTATCTAATTTAGCACAGGCTACCGCATTGTTAGTCTTACACACGAAGAGATTCTTTTCTAAACACGAAGAGAATCCTACGTTTGTTAAAGACCGAAAGACATCGTTGTGTCTTTCTTATTAATACGAAGATGAGCATAGAGCTACGCGTAAAGATTCTGGTATTTCATCCAGAATCTATTACTTGCTAATACGGCAAAGTTCCTATCAATAGATAATCATATTATCTTATTCTTATGATTATGATTAAAATCAAAATCAAAATCAACGAAAATATGCTTCCGGAATTTTGCGTATAGTCGAAGCCGTCGATCTCGGGTCGCGACTGAATTTTCAACTAAAACGACTTGTCAAGAGCCGGAGAATTTTCAACTAATTTAGATTATTCGACACGTAATAGATTTTGCTATATCTTATTTATAGCTGACCCATAAAAATGTCACGCAGCAGTTTTGATTCAAGGCATTTTTAGCCACACGATTTTTACTAATTTGACGTATCCACTATATTCTTATTATATGCATAGAGATTTCGTATATTGAACACGAAGTTAGAACCGCCCCGACTTAGATATTCTTAGACTTTTTTAGTTACACTAAGATTAACTTTCAAAACAGAACACCTGAGAATCGAACTCAGATCCGATTTAAATCAGACTAACCATATATTCTTTATTTAGTATCTACTGTTTATACACGTGGTTTTCCTGCTACCCTGACATCTGGTGCTACACCCTTCATAATGCTCTTTATAAACATAACACTGGATAAGGTACGTACCAGAAGACGCACACTAGGCCAATCTTAGCCAATCTTATTATTTACAAAGTCCAACAACTCGGTAGGTCTCCTCCCTCAAAATCGTTATTCGTACAGAAGCGGTACGAACTAGATCGGTGTGTTACTACTTGTTACCACTGCAATCTTTAATATTTTATACACTTTAAATTTTGTATCCTAATATTTATAAAATCACCTAATATTGAATTTTCTTTCAATACGCCAATCTATAAGAAAAATTATTTCCAAGGTAAAATCCATCTATTGATTCATTTTATCCTAATATCCGTTTTTGATTTTACTATACTTATCGCTGGTAAAACGGTAAAAATTACGACCTTTTGTCTTTTTGCTGAATCCTGGACATGCTTCTTTAGAGAGGAAAACTACCTAATCTGATTGCGTTACAAAGGACGGAGGGCTTGCATGTATTTTCGAATAATAATTAATAAGCGAAGCCCTAAAATGTCTTGAGAAACACTTCTCGAAATATTTAATACGTTCTTTATTCACGAATACCTTATAATTATACATTACTCTTTTATCTAAATTGTTATTAATATTATGGATTTACGCTAAGAAGACCATAAATAAGACAGACTTTTTAAGAGTCTTGTATAATAAGCCTTTATGTCTTATTTATTTTCTTCCTAATATAAAACTCAACACTAAACTAGCGCCTGCTACATCACCACTTAAAATTAAATATATACGGGCTACATCGCAGCCGCAACACACCGCTAGATTTGAACTAGCCGATTTCAAGTCTCAACAGAGCCTTAAAATCTGATCCCTCGTATGTCTAAAATGTGCTAAACGTTTAAAATTCTTATTCACTATAATCTTTTGGTTAGCACTATTTTACCCAAGTAGTCCGTAACAAATAAAGATTAGTACTAAATTACAAAACAGGCAGAAATAGAACAGCCGTTTGCTGTCCTATTTACCATGCCTTTTAAGCCCGTAAATTTGGCATTCGTTTAATGCCTAATTTACTATTCCAAACGAGCCGTAAATCTCGTGAAATCCTTCACTCGATTTACTAGATCTTTTTACACGAGACGAACAGGCAGAAATAGAACAGCTGTTTGCTGTTCTATTTACCATGCCCTTATCTTTATTATTTGAAGTTCTTAAATTGATCCCGCATAGGCCGTAAGTCGACTGATCCTCAGCCAACTTACTGGAGCTAAGATAAAACATCGCTGTGTTTTATCTTATCTTATTAACCGTTAAAACATTTCATGTTTTAACTGGTGAAAACCTTCAGAATTTCATTCTTCAGTTTTTCACCGGTGAGAAAACCTCTGGCTTTCAGCCGATGTTTTCTCACATTCGCCCGGAGGTTAAAACCTCATGCTCGCTGAGGTTTTAATACATTATCTTTATTAGATCTCGAGATAGCCGTAAGTCGATTGATCCTCAATCGACTTACTTGGAGCTAAGATAAAACATCGCTGTGTTTTATCTTATCTTATTATACGTTAAAATATTCAGAATTTCATTCTTCATATTTTAACTTACGTGAGACCCTGATTCAGCGCTATTCTCTATGAACGCCTTTCAGCAACATTAGGCCCTCCTAACCCTTCGGGGGGCCTATGTTTATGCGAAACCGGAGAATAATTCGTATTTCAAGATTAGCATTGTAGGATTTTTTACAAAATCCTAAATACTAAGTCATTCAATACCTCATTATTCTATACGATGTTTGCACTCCGCTACGTCAAGCTCGCTCCGGCACATCGAGTGTTGAGAAAAGACATCGCTGTGTCTTTTCTCCCCACTTTTGAACCGTATAAAAAGCTCTGGCATTTTAAGCCGAGCCTTTTTATACTTACGCGCTTCATGGGGTCTCACGTAGCTAAAACCTCTGGCTTTCAGCCGATGTTTTAGCAATGCCCGGAGGTTAAAAGCTCATGCATTCGCTGAGCTTTTAAATCATTCTATTATTAGATTCCGACTAAGCCGTAAGTCGATTGATCCTCAACCGACTTACTGGATATTGCCCGATGAAGCTTGAACCGCTGAACAGCCATGACACGGCAATTGATTTTAAGTCCCTTATTAATCTGAAAATTCTTATAATTTTCAGGCCTACAACGGTGAGATTCCCCGTCAAACTTACCCCTAGCCCCTTTCACCTTTGAAAGGGGAACACACAATAAACAAGCTTAGACATCTGTAAATTCTTATAATTTACAGATTACCTTATACTTATTAACGCTATTACGGCTCGGAGAGACTTCGGAATACTTCCTCCGTTCCTCGCCTGCAATTATTATCGTACGTCTCGGATAGACTCTGGGTACCAATCTCGCTAGCTTCGCGTAGCTCGAGTACCCGCCGTTCCTTCGACATACATAATACCGCTATCTACAACAAAAGCTTTCTTTAAGCCCCTGATAATGAAGATCTGAATACTCAGATCTTGTTATCGGTGCTAGATATCTGATGATTAACGAGTTAATCATCATATTCTTGTTAATACTCCATGTTCTTAATCTGAAAATTCTTATAATTTTCAGGTTATCCGACGTTGAGATTTACCCGATGCCTCAAACTTTCCCCTAGCCCCTTTCACCTTTGAAAGGGGGACCTACTTAAACGATGCTAGATATCTGAAGTTAAGTCGTAGCTTAACTTCATATTAAGTTCCAATGTTAGTTATCTACACGAAGAGATTTACCGTCTAAAGACCGGGGGAGATAGATATTTAACAAGTTAAACATCTATCTTATTAATACTCCGAGTTCTTGATATCTACCTAACAAACTTTCTTATTAAGCTAGTTGATAATGGAGATCTTGCAGTAGCCGATCTCGTTATCCTAGCTAGGGATCTGATATTTAACAAGTTAAACATCATATCTTATTAATACTCCGAGTTCTTAATCTGAAAATTCTTATAATTTTCAGGCTACACGAAGCACGATGTCCCACCAACATCCCCTAACCCCTTCACGCTTGAAGGGGAACGACTAAAGCCGCGGGAGATAGATATTTAACAAGTTAAACATCTATCTAATTTAGCACAGGCTACCGCATTGTTAGTCTTACACACGAAGAGATTCTTTTCTAAACACGAAGAGAATCCTACGTTTGTTAAAGACCGAAAGACATCGTTGTGTCTTTCTTATTAATACGAAGATGAGCATAGAGCTACGCGTAAAGATTCTGGTATTTCATCCAGAATCTATTACTTGCTAATACGGCAAAGTTCCTATCAATAGATAATCATATTATCTTATTCTTATGATTATGATTAAAATCAAAATCAAAATCAACGAAAATATGCTTCCGGAATTTTGCGTATAGTCGAAGCCGTCGATCTCGGGTCGCGACTGAATTTTCAACTAAAACGACTTGTCAAGAGCCGGAGAATTTTCAACTAATTTAGATTATTCGACACGTAATAGATTTTGCTATATCTTATTTATAGCTGACCCATAAAAATGTCACGCAGCAGTTTTGATTCAAGGCATTTTTAGCCACACGATTTTTACTAATTTGACGTATCCACTATATTCTTATTATATGCATAGAGATTTCGTATATTGAACACGAAGTTAGAACCGCCCCGACTTAGATATTCTTAGACTTTTTTAGTTACACTAAGATTAACTTTCAAAACAGAACACCTGAGAATCGAACTCAGATCCGATTTAAATCAGACTAACCATATATTCTTTATTTAGTATCTACTGTTTATACACGTGGTTTTCCTGCTACCCTGACATCTGGTGCTACACCCTTCATAATGCTCTTTATAAACATAACACTGGATAAGGTACGTACCAGAAGACGCACACTAGGCCAATCTTAGCCAATCTTATTATTTACAAAGTCCAACAACTCGGTAGGTCTCCTCCCTCAAAATCGTTATTCGTACAGAAGCGGTACGAACTAGATCGGTGTGTTACTACTTGTTACCACTGCAATCTTTAATATTTTATACACTTTAAATTTTGTATCCTAATATTTATAAAATCACCTAATATTGAATTTTCTTTCAATACGCCAATCTATAAGAAAAATTATTTCCAAGGTAAAATCCATCTATTGATTCATTTTATCCTAATATCCGTTTTTGATTTTACTATACTTATCGCTGGTAAAACGGTAAAAATTACGACCTTTTGTCTTTTTGCTGAATCCTGGACATGCTTCTTTAGAGAGGAAAACTACCTAATCTGATTGCGTTACAAAGGACGGAGGGCTTGCATGTATTTTCGAATAATAATTAATAAGCGAAGCCCTAAAATGTCTTGAGAAACACTTCTCGAAATATTTAATACGTTCTTTATTCACGAATACCTTATAATTATACATTACTCTTTTATCTAAATTGTTATTAATATTATGGATTTACGCTAAGAAGACCATAAATAAGACAGACTTTTTAAGAGTCTTGTATAATAAGCCTTTATGTCTTATTTATTTTCTTCCTAATATAAAACTCAACACTAAACTAGCGCCTGCTACATCACCACTTAAAATTAAATATATACGGGCTACATCGCAGCCGCAACACACCGCTAGATTTGAACTAGCCGATTTCAAGTCTCAACAGAGCCTTAAAATCTGATCCCTCGTATGTCTAAAATGTGCTAAACGTTTAAAATTCTTATTCACTATAATCTTTTGGTTAGCACTATTTTACCCAAGTAGTCCGTAACAAATAAAGATTAGTACTAAATTACAAAACAGGCAGAAATAGAACAGCCGTTTGCTGTCCTATTTACCATGCCTTTTAAGCCCGTAAATTTGGCATTCGTTTAATGCCTAATTTACTATTCCAAACGAGCCGTAAATCTCGTGAAATCCTTCACTCGATTTACTAGATCTTTTTACACGAGACGAACAGGCAGAAATAGAACAGCTGTTTGCTGTTCTATTTACCATGCCCTTATCTTTATTATTTGAAGTTCTTAAATTGATCCCGCATAGGCCGTAAGTCGACTGATCCTCAGCCAACTTACTGGAGCTAAGATAAAACATCGCTGTGTTTTATCTTATCTTATTAACCGTTAAAACATTTCATGTTTTAACTGGTGAAAACCTTCAGAATTTCATTCTTCAGTTTTTCACCGGTGAGAAAACCTCTGGCTTTCAGCCGATGTTTTCTCACATTCGCCCGGAGGTTAAAACCTCATGCTCGCTGAGGTTTTAATACATTATCTTTATTAGATCTCGAGATAGCCGTAAGTCGATTGATCCTCAATCGACTTACTTGGAGCTAAGATAAAACATCGCTGTGTTTTATCTTATCTTATTATACGTTAAAATATTCAGAATTTCATTCTTCATATTTTAACTTACGTGAGACCCTGATTCAGCGCTATTCTCTATGAACGCCTTTCAGCAACATTAGGCCCTCCTAACCCTTCGGGGGGCCTATGTTTATGCGAAACCGGAGAATAATTCGTATTTCAAGATTAGCATTGTAGGATTTTTTACAAAATCCTAAATACTAAGTCATTCAATACCTCATTATTCTATACGATGTTTGCACTCCGCTACGTCAAGCTCGCTCCGGCACATCGAGTGTTGAGAAAAGACATCGCTGTGTCTTTTCTCCCCACTTTTGAACCGTATAAAAAGCTCTGGCATTTTAAGCCGAGCCTTTTTATACTTACGCGCTTCATGGGGTCTCACGTAGCTAAAACCTCTGGCTTTCAGCCGATGTTTTAGCAATGCCCGGAGGTTAAAAGCTCATGCATTCGCTGAGCTTTTAAATCATTCTATTATTAGATTCCGACTAAGCCGTAAGTCGATTGATCCTCAACCGACTTACTGGATATTGCCCGATGAAGCTTGAACCGCTGAACAGCCATGACACGGCAATTGATTTTAAGTCCCTTATTAATCTGAAAATTCTTATAATTTTCAGGCCTACAACGGTGAGATTCCCCGTCAAACTTACCCCTAGCCCCTTTCACCTTTGAAAGGGGAACACACAATAAACAAGCTTAGACATCTGTAAATTCTTATAATTTACAGATTACCTTATACTTATTAACGCTATTACGGCTCGGAGAGACTTCGGAATACTTCCTCCGTTCCTCGCCTGCAATTATTATCGTACGTCTCGGATAGACTCTGGGTACCAATCTCGCTAGCTTCGCGTAGCTCGAGTACCCGCCGTTCCTTCGACATACATAATACCGCTATCTACAACAAAAGCTTTCTTTAAGCCCCTGATAATGAAGATCTGAATACTCAGATCTTGTTATCGGTGCTAGATATCTGATGATTAACGAGTTAATCATCATATTCTTGTTAATACTCCATGTTCTTAATCTGAAAATTCTTATAATTTTCAGGTTATCCGACGTTGAGATTTACCCGATGCCTCAAACTTTCCCCTAGCCCCTTTCACCTTTGAAAGGGGGACCTACTTAAACGATGCTAGATATCTGAAGTTAAGTCGTAGCTTAACTTCATATTAAGTTCCAATGTTAGTTATCTACACGAAGAGATTTACCGTCTAAAGACCGGGGGAGATAGATATTTAACAAGTTAAACATCTATCTTATTAATACTCCGAGTTCTTGATATCTACCTAACAAACTTTCTTATTAAGCTAGTTGATAATGGAGATCTTGCAGTAGCCGATCTCGTTATCCTAGCTAGGGATCTGATATTTAACAAGTTAAACATCATATCTTATTAATACTCCGAGTTCTTAATCTGAAAATTCTTATAATTTTCAGGCTACACGAAGCACGATGTCCCACCAACATCCCCTAACCCCTTCACGCTTGAAGGGGAACGACTAAAGCCGCGGGAGATAGATATTTAACAAGTTAAACATCTATCTAATTTAGCACAGGCTACCGCATTGTTAGTCTTACACACGAAGAGATTCTTTTCTAAACACGAAGAGAATCCTACGTTTGTTAAAGACCGAAAGACATCGTTGTGTCTTTCTTATTAATACGAAGATGAGCATAGAGCTACGCGTAAAGATTCTGGTATTTCATCCAGAATCTATTACTTGCTAATACGGCAAAGTTCCTATCAATAGATAATCATATTATCTTATTCTTATGATTATGATTAAAATCAAAATCAAAATCAACGAAAATATGCTTCCGGAATTTTGCGTATAGTCGAAGCCGTCGATCTCGGGTCGCGACTGAATTTTCAACTAAAACGACTTGTCAAGAGCCGGAGAATTTTCAACTAATTTAGATTATTCGACACGTAATAGATTTTGCTATATCTTATTTATAGCTGACCCATAAAAATGTCACGCAGCAGTTTTGATTCAAGGCATTTTTAGCCACACGATTTTTACTAATTTGACGTATCCACTATATTCTTATTATATGCATAGAGATTTCGTATATTGAACACGAAGTTAGAACCGCCCCGACTTAGATATTCTTAGACTTTTTTAGTTACACTAAGATTAACTTTCAAACAGAACACCTGAGAATCGAACTCAGATCCGATTTAAATCAGACTAACCATATATTCTTTATTTAGTATCTACTGTTTATACACGTGGTTTTCCTGCTACCCTGACATCTGGTGCTACACCCTTCATAATGCTCTTTATAAACATAACACTGGATAAGGTACGTACCAGAA
>NW_026251322.1:0-7500 GCF_024521655.1 Durotheca rogersii
CCCCCCCCCCGGACCGGCCGGCGGCTTTCAGCACCTGGGTTCCGACGCCTTAGGCAGGCTTCGGCCGTCCGGCGCGCGGTTAACGACCAGCTTAGAACTGGTACGGACAGGGGGAATCTGACTGTCTAATTAAAACATAGCATTGCGATGGTCAGAAAGTGATGTTGACGCAATGTGATTTCTGCCCAGTGCTCTGAATGTCAAAGTGAAGAAATTCAACCAAGCGCGGGTAAACGGCGGGAGTAACTATGACTCTCTTAAGGTAGCCAAATGCCTCGTCATCTAATTAGTGACGCGCATGAATGGATTAACGAGATTCCCACTGTCCCTATCTACTATCTAGCGAAACCACAGCCAAGGGAACGGGCTTGGCAGAATCAGCGGGGAAAGAAGACCCTGTTGAGCTTGACTCTAGTTTGACATTGTGAAAAGACATAGGAGGTGTAGGATAGGTGGGAGCTCCGGCGCCGGTGAAATACCACTACTCCTATTGTTTTTTTACTTATTCGATAGAGCGGGGCTGGATTTTCGTCTAACTTCTGGTGCTAAGGTCTTCCGCGGGCCGACCCGGGTTAAAGACATGGTTAGGTAGGGAGTTTAGCTAGGGCGGTATATCTATTAAACCATAACGTAGGTGTCCTAAGGGGGGCTTATGGAGAATAGAAATCTCTAGTAGAATAAAAGGATAAAAGTCCCCTTGATTTTAATTTTCAGTGTAAATATAAACCATGAAAGTATGGCCTATCGATCCTTTAGTTCCTCGAAATTTAAGGCTAGAGGTGCTAGAAAAGTTACTATAGGGATAACTGGCTTGTAGCGGCTAAGCGTTTATAGCGACGTCGCTTTTTAATCCTTCGATGTCGGTTCTTCTATTATACCGAAGTAGAATTCGGTAAGCGTTGGATTATTTACCTACTAATAGGGAACGTGAGCTAGGTTTAGACCGTCGTGAGACTAGGTTAGTTTTACCCTATTAATGGCCTCGCCGTAATGGTAATTTAGCTTAGTACGAGAGGAACCGCTGATTTAGATAATTGGTTTTTGCGGCTAGTCCGACCGGGCAGTGCCGCGACGCTACCATCTGCTGGATAATGGCTGAACGCCTCTAAGTTAGAATCTATGCCTAGAACGCGGCGATACCTCCCATACGTCGTAGACGGATAGGAATAGGCTCCGGCTTCGTATCTTAGCTAGCGATCGCTCCGCCGGGCCGGAAGAGGCCCGGCGGTACTTCGCGGATTGTAATTTCGACACGCGTAGGGTTAAATCCTTTGTAGACGACTTAGCTGTACGAAAGGGTCCTAGTAAGTAGTAGAGTAGCCTTGTTGTTACGATCTACTGAGGGTAAGCCCTCCTTCGCCTAGATTTCTTATATCTGAGCTACCGGGGATAGCCGGGGCGGTAAGAGAGACCTTAACGGTAGGTATAATTTAAGAGTAACTTAAGAGTAGGTATAACTCGAGGGTAACTTAAGGATTAAGTATATATAGTTTATAGATAAGTTAAGGATAGATTTTACTTAAGGGGGTAACTTAAAGTTAAGTTAAGGGTAGGTCGAACTTAAGGGTAAGTTAAGGGTAAGTTAAGGGTTACCGGCCTAAGTTGAGGGTAACTTAAGGGTAGGTTGAGGGTAGGTTCAACTTGAGGGTAGGCTTAACTTGAGGGTAGGTTTAACTTGAGGGTAAGTTGAGGGTAGGTCCAACTTGAGGGTAAGTTGAGGGTAGGTCTAACTTGAGGGTAAGTTAAGGGTAAGTTGAGGGTTACCGGCCTAAGTTGAGGGTAACTTGAGGGTAGGTTGAGGGTAGGTTCAACTTGAGGGTAGGCTTAACTTGAGGGTAGGTTCAACTTGAGGGTAAGTTGAGGGTAGGTCCTAACTTGAGGGTAAGTTGAGGGTAGGTCTAACTTGAGGGTAAGTTGAGGGTAGGTTCAACTTGAGGGTAGGTCCTAACTTGAGGGTAGGTCCAACTTGAGGGTAGGTTCAGGGTAGGTTTAACTTAAGGATAACTTAAAGGTAAGTTAAAGGTAACTTAAGGATAAGTATAACTTAAAAATAAGTCGTAATTTAAAGGTAGATTATTATTTAAAGGGGTTATTATTTAAATTATTATTACTTAAGGTAGATCGTAGTTTAAAGGTAAGGTAAGGATAGGTATAACTCTATAGTAAGTTTAGGGAAAGTAGAACCTAAGGGTAACTCGAGGGTAAGTAGAACGTAAGGATAAGTATAACTAAAGAGTAGGTTTAATTTAAAGGTAGGTTATTATTTAAAAATGTTATTACTATAGTAGTAAAGTAAAACTAACCTATATAGTAAGGAGGAGCAGAGCGTACGCGATGCTGGAGGCCCGGATAGGTTTACTCGAAAGTATACTCTATCGAAGACTATAATACGTACGATAGTCTAAGATAGATGAAACTAGTACTGCTATACTAATCGAGAGACAAGGAATCTAATGTAGTTATTATATCTTAGCTATGCCCCTTGGTCGTAGAGATGTAGTGGTCGCTAGCCCGAAGGCATAAGAGGTAAGGGGAGAAAAGAGGCAAAATGCAAAAGTTACTTATTCGGCCATAGCGGTACGACGAAGTAACTTAAGCGCCTATAACTAAGATAGATGTACTGATCGGAGAACGACGGATCTAATGGCAAAAACGAATCTTTAATTAAGGTAAAAATGGCAAAGATAGCAATCTGGCTAGGTGGTAAACTCGATGATAAGCATGGCATAGCCCGCACTTGCGGGAGCTGTGGTTACTCTATATAGGCATAAGGCCTATCGTAGCGTATTACGTAATATATTAAGAGGGTATGTCTTACCGTAATACTATAATAGTTTTTTAGATGTATATTCCTATAGGTTTTATATTTATCTTCTTATAAAGAAAACTTAGTTTTATAGCTATTCCGACCTATAGTTATTTATTCGTTTCTTATTATACCTTTGATTATTATTTATTTCGTTCTAGTTTTACCCTTTCTAGCTATGATTTTTCACGAGCCGATTACTTAATTATAGCCATTTTATTTATAGCTATAGTCTCGTTCGATCGGTATTAAGCTAGTTATTAGTAGTTAAATAATCTTATTACTTATATAGGTTTTTATTATAGCGTACCTATACTATTTCTATTTATTATTTAAGCTATTATTACTTAGGGTAAGTTATAACTTTACGGTACGTCATTATTTAAAAAGGTTATTCCTAAGGTTATTTTTACTTAGGATAGGATATAACTTAAGGGTAAGTTTAGGGTAGGTCGAACTTAAGAGTAGGTCGAACTTGAGGGTAGGTCCAACTTGAGGGTAAGTTTAGGGTAGGTCCAACTTGAGGGTAGGTTCAACTTGAGGGTAGGTCCAACTTGAGGGTAGGTTCAACTTGAGGGTAGGTTCAACTTGAGGGTAAGTTCAGGGTAGGTCGAACTTGAGGGTAGGTCCAACTTGAGGGTAGGTTCAACTTGAGGGTAGGTCCAACTTGAGGGTAGGTTCAACTTGAGGGTAGGTTCAACTTGAGGGTAAGTTCAGGGTAGGTCGAACTTGAGGGTAGGTCCAACTTGAGGGTAGGTTCAACTTGAGGGTAGGTCCAACTTGAGGGTAAGTTCAGGGTAGGTCCAACTTGAGGGTAGGTCGCAAACCTTTATAAACCCAACGGCGGCAGTCTCCTGTTATCTGTGCCAAATACGTTCTAAATTTGGCTGTGGTGGACGCTCCTTACCTGTTTTACCCCCCTTGGACTTTTTCGGAACGACACCAATTTGGTGCCCTACCCGTGTGACCCGTGTCGACAACCTACCTGGGGTCGGTAGGTATATGAGAAGGCGGGTGGTTTGCTCAGTTCAGTGCAGCCACTGCGCGCTCCACCTACTAGCGGCCCTAGTAGGTGCGAGGTTTAGCAATGGGTTGCCGCTGGCTTTAGTGGGAGGTTACTGCTGGATGGGTGCTGCCCTTGGGGCGTGGGGACAACTGGGTGTTGGACAGCTTTTAATAGACTGCTGCTGCTTCTATTAAGTTACAGTGGTCTTTTTAAGTGATCTAGCGCCTGGTTAGTCCTCGCTTTAGAGGGCATTAGGGTCTCCTTGTAACCTCTTTCTTAGTAAGGAAAGTGAACAAGTGAACTTCCCTAACGTTGCTGCGGCACCTTTTAGTAGTAAGCGCCCCTGCTGTGTGTGAATAGATAAGTCGTCTCAGGGCCTCCTAGCGCCGGTTAACGTCTCTAACAACCCTCTTTTAGAAGGTTGTTTCAGCGTTTAATCGCCTATCCCCTGTAGCATGTTAGGGCATTCTAGTAGCTGTCTTCTTTTAAGAGCTGGCGAACTCCCCTAACGCGGTACGACCGGGATCTTATAGCAGGCTACTATTGCCTCGGCCGCTCATAAAAACCCTATTTGCCCTTATATAATAGTGATTCTATAGGTTCTCCTATACTTCTCAGTAAAATGCTGCTAGAGTTGTAAGGTGACCTATAGCGCTGTTATATAGGGTAAATAGGTAGCTGCTTTTCAGATAGCCTTTAGTAGGTTACGGGTACCTTTTTAGGTATATAGTGACCTTCTTTAGGCAGTTCGATATGTGGCTTCTACGTGTCTTAGCAGGCGTTAGGGCTAGCGTTTAAAGGGGCCTCCTAGTAACCTACCTTCTAGTAAGGAGAGTGAACTCCCCCTACGTATAGAGCCTGCGGCACTTTACGACAGTAAGCGTACTCGTTGTACACTGATGAGATACGTTGTCCCAGGGCCTACTAGCGCTGGTCGACGTTTCTAACGCCCTCTCTTAGGAGGTTGTTTTAGCGTTCGATCGCCTATCCCCTGCGGCGCGTTAGGGCCTCCTAGTAACGGTCTTTCCTCTGAAGGATAGTGAACTTCCCTAGCGTGGTGCGACGGATCTTGCGACGGGTCCTTACTTTCTATTATTTCTTTCTCGTACTAGCGTAACGGTCGTTTTGCGGGTCTCCCTGACTGCCCTAGCTACTGTAGCGCGAGGTCACAGGGGGGTTCGTAGCGTCGTTAGCCTTTCTTAAGATGCTAAGGCTTCAGCGTTTTCGCTAAGCCGGCGCTAGAGCTTAGGAAGTCCAGTTGCCGTTAGGCGTTTCTTTCGACTTAATAGCGGCTGGTTGGGTTCTGTGGTTAGAGGGGGCCAGGCGGCTAGCCTGCTCGGCTCTCGCTCTCTGCAAAGCGTCGGGAGATACCTGCCCGTTGGGTTTTGCCTTTTAGTGGTACCCGCCGGGAGCGTAGGTCTCCTCTCGAGGCCTGTAAGCCCTACCTCCTGCCTTCTATCTGCGGGGCTTTGGAGCGTAGGGCAGACCAGCGCCTTGGGGAATATAGAGGGGTAAAGCGGAACGCGACTCTAGCGGCAGGGGAGCCTCTCGCTCCTCGCTGCCGAAGTCGTTCGACCACCTTTAGCGGTGGCAACCGGTACTAATTCTTCCGCGCTGCGAAGCGCGGTTGGCCAACCCCGGCGCACGATAGTTACCTGGTTGATTCTGCCAGTAGTCATATGCTTGTCTCAAAGATTAAGCCATGCATAGTCTAAGTATAAGTAATTATATAGCGAAACTACGAACGGCTTCATTAAATTCAGTTATCGTTTATTTAATAACATCTTTACTACTTGGATAACCGTAGTAATTCTAGAGCTAATACTATGCTAAAAATCCCGACTTACGGAGGGATGTATTTATTAGATTTAAAACTAATGCCCTTCGGGGCTCTCTGGTAATTCATAATAACTTATCGGATCGCACGGCCTTGCGCCGGCGATGGTGCATTTAAATTTCTGCCCTATAACTTTCGATGGCAGGGTCTTGGCCTGCCTATAGTCGCAACGGGTAACGGAGGGTTAGGGCTCGACCCCGGAGAAGGAGCCTAAGAAACGGCTACTATATCCAAGGAAGGCAGCAGGCGCGTAAATTACCTAATCCCGATACGGGGAGGTACGTTATTTCTTTTCTTTTTATTACCCCCCCCCCCCGACGCTTCGGGCGCTAATTCGTTCTATAGGTAGTAACGATAAATACTAATACAGGGCTCTTTTGGGTCTTGTAATTGGAATGAGTACAATTTAAATCCCTTAACGAGGAACAATTGGAGGGCAAGTCTGGTGCCAGCAGCCGCGGTAATTCCAGCTCCAATAGCGTATATTAAAGTTGTTGCAGTTAAAAAGCTCGTAGTTGAACCTTGGGCCTGGCTGGCCGGTCCGCCTCACCGCGTGCACTGGCTCGGCCGGGCCTTTCCCTCTGGGGAACCCCATGCCCTTCACTGGGTGCGGCGGGGAACCAGGACTTTTACTGTGAAAAAATTAGAGTGTTCAAAGCAGGCCTATGCTCGGATACATCAGCATGGAATAATAAAATAGGACGCGCGGTTCTATTTTGTTGGTTTCTAGGACCGCCGTAATGATTAATAGGGACAGTCGGGGGCATCAGTATTCAATTGTCAGAGGTGAAATTCTTGGATCTATTGAAGACTAACTACTGCGAAAGCATTTGTCAAGGATGTTTTCATTAATCAGGAACGAAAGTTAGGGGATCGAAGACGATCAGATACCGTCGTAGTCTTAACCATAAACTATGCCGACTAGGGATCGGACGATGTTATCCTATTGACTCGTTCGGCACCTTACGAGAAATCAAAGTCTTTGGGTTCTGGGGGGAGTATGGTCGCAAGGCTGAAACTTAAAGAAATTGACGGAAGGGCACCACCAGGGGTGGAGCCTGCGGCTTAATTTGACTCAACACGGGGAAACTCACCAGGTCCAGACACAATGAGGATTGACAGATTGAGAGCTCTTTCTTGATTTTGTGGGTGGTGGTGCATGGCCGTTCTTAGTTGGTGGAGTGATTTGTCTGCTTAATTGCGATAACGAACGAGACCTTACCCTGCTAAATAGCCTGTGTTGCCTTGGCAGCACGACGGCTTCTTAGAGGGACTATCCGCTCAAGCGGATGGAAGTTTGAGGCAATAACAGGTCTGTGATGCCCTTAGATGTTCTGGGCCGCACGCGCGTTACACTGACAGAGCCAGCGAGTTCTTCCTTGGTAGAGATACCCGGGTAATCTTAGTGAAACTCTGTCGTGCTAGGGATAGAGCATTATAATTATTACTCTTTAACGAGGAATCCCTAGTAAGCGTAAGTCATTAGCTTGCGTTAATTACGTCCCTGCCCTTTATATATACCGCCCGTCGCTACTACCGATTGAATGGCTTAGTAAGGCTTTCGGACTGGCCCAGGGGAGTCGGTAACGACACCCTAGGGCCGGAAAGTTATCCAAACTCGGTCATTTAGAGGAAGTAAAAGTCGTAATAAGGTCTCCGTTAGTAACCTAGCGGAGGGATCATTAGCGAGTTATAAAAACGCTCCGCTTCTACCCGATGTAAACGTTAACTTGTCGTTGCCTCGGCGTAGTACTATAGGCTGCCTAGTAGAATCTTTAAGCTCTCTCCTCTCCTGCTTTTTAGGGTTAGGCCTCCTATAAGATTAGGGGGGATTAGAGTGAAGAGAGCTAC
>NW_026251322.1:12500-15000 GCF_024521655.1 Durotheca rogersii
TAGCTATGCCCCTTGGTCGTAGAGATGTAGTGGTCGCTAGCCCGAAGGCATAAGAGGTAAGGGGAGAAAAGAGGCAAAATGCAAAAGTTACTTATTCGGCCATAGCGGTACGACGAAGTAACTTAAGCGCCTATAACTAAGATAGATGTACTGATCGGAGAACGACGGATCTAATGGCAAAAACGAATCTTTAATTAAGGTAAAAATGGCAAAGATAGCAATCTGGCTAGGTGGTAAACTCGATGATAAGCATGGCATAGCCCGCACTTGCGGGAGCTGTGGTTACTCTATATAGGCATAAGGCCTATCGTAGCGTATTACGTAATATATTAAGAGGGTATGTCTTACCGTAATACTATAATAGTTTTTTAGATGTATATTCCTATAGGTTTTATATTTATCTTCTTATAAAGAAAACTTAGTTTTATAGCTATTCCGACCTATAGTTATTTATTCGTTTCTTATTATACCTTTGATTATTATTTATTTCGTTCTAGTTTTACCCTTTCTAGCTATGATTTTTCACGAGCCGATTACTTAATTATAGCCATTTTATTTATAGCTATAGTCTCGTTCGATCGGTATTAAGCTAGTTATTAGTAGTTAAATAATCTTATTACTTATATAGGTTTTTATTATAGCGTACCTATACTATTTCTATTTATTATTTAAGCTATTATTACTTAGGGTAAGTTATAACTTTACGGTACGTCATTATTTAAAAAGGTTATTCCTAAGGTTATTTTTACTTAGGATAGGATATAACTTAAGGGTAAGTTTAGGGTAGGTCGAACTTAAGAGTAGGTCGAACTTGAGGGTAGGTCCAACTTGAGGGTAAGTTTAGGGTAGGTCCAACTTGAGGGTAGGTTCAACTTGAGGGTAGGTCCAACTTGAGGGTAGGTTCAACTTGAGGGTAGGTTCAACTTGAGGGTAAGTTCAGGGTAGGTCGAACTTGAGGGTAGGTCCAACTTGAGGGTAGGTTCAACTTGAGGGTAGGTCCAACTTGAGGGTAGGTTCAACTTGAGGGTAGGTTCAACTTGAGGGTAAGTTCAGGGTAGGTCGAACTTGAGGGTAGGTCCAACTTGAGGGTAGGTTCAACTTGAGGGTAGGTCCAACTTGAGGGTAAGTTCAGGGTAGGTCCAACTTGAGGGTAGGTCGCAAACCTTTATAAACCCAACGGCGGCAGTCTCCTGTTATCTGTGCCAAATACGTTCTAAATTTGGCTGTGGTGGACGCTCCTTACCTGTTTTACCCCCCTTGGACTTTTTCGGAACGACACCAATTTGGTGCCCTACCCGTGTGACCCGTGTCGACAACCTACCTGGGGTCGGTAGGTATATGAGAAGGCGGGTGGTTTGCTCAGTTCAGTGCAGCCACTGCGCGCTCCACCTACTAGCGGCCCTAGTAGGTGCGAGGTTTAGCAATGGGTTGCCGCTGGCTTTAGTGGGAGGTTACTGCTGGATGGGTGCTGCCCTTGGGGCGTGGGGACAACTGGGTGTTGGACAGCTTTTAATAGACTGCTGCTGCTTCTATTAAGTTACAGTGGTCTTTTTAAGTGATCTAGCGCCTGGTTAGTCCTCGCTTTAGAGGGCATTAGGGTCTCCTTGTAACCTCTTTCTTAGTAAGGAAAGTGAACAAGTGAACTTCCCTAACGTTGCTGCGGCACCTTTTAGTAGTAAGCGCCCCTGCTGTGTGTGAATAGATAAGTCGTCTCAGGGCCTCCTAGCGCCGGTTAACGTCTCTAACAACCCTCTTTTAGAAGGTTGTTTCAGCGTTTAATCGCCTATCCCCTGTAGCATGTTAGGGCATTCTAGTAGCTGTCTTCTTTTAAGAGCTGGCGAACTCCCCTAACGCGGTACGACCGGGATCTTATAGCAGGCTACTATTGCCTCGGCCGCTCATAAAAACCCTATTTGCCCTTATATAATAGTGATTCTATAGGTTCTCCTATACTTCTCAGTAAAATGCTGCTAGAGTTGTAAGGTGACCTATAGCGCTGTTATATAGGGTAAATAGGTAGCTGCTTTTCAGATAGCCTTTAGTAGGTTACGGGTACCTTTTTAGGTATATAGTGACCTTCTTTAGGCAGTTCGATATGTGGCTTCTACGTGTCTTAGCAGGCGTTAGGGCTAGCGTTTAAAGGGGCCTCCTAGTAACCTACCTTCTAGTAAGGAGAGTGAACTCCCCCTACGTATAGAGCCTGCGGCACTTTACGACAGTAAGCGTACTCGTTGTACACTGATGAGATACGTTGTCCCAGGGCCTACTAGCGCTGGTCGACGTTTCTAACGCCCTCTCTTAGGAGGTTGTTTTAGCGTTCGATCGCCTATCCCCTGCGGCGCGTTAGGGCCTCCTAGTAACGGTCTTTCCTCTGAAGGATAGTGAACTTCCCTAGCGTGGTGCGACGGATCTTGCGACGGGTCCTTACTTTCTATTATTTCTTTCTCGTACTAGCGTAACGGTCGTTTTGCGGGTCTCCCTGACTGCCCTAGCTACTGTA
>NW_026251322.1:22500-25000 GCF_024521655.1 Durotheca rogersii
GGAATCTAATGTAGTTATTATATCTTAGCTATGCCCCTTGGTCGTAGAGATGTAGTGGTCGCTAGCCCGAAGGCATAAGAGGTAAGGGGAGAAAAGAGGCAAAATGCAAAAGTTACTTATTCGGCCATAGCGGTACGACGAAGTAACTTAAGCGCCTATAACTAAGATAGATGTACTGATCGGAGAACGACGGATCTAATGGCAAAAACGAATCTTTAATTAAGGTAAAAATGGCAAAGATAGCAATCTGGCTAGGTGGTAAACTCGATGATAAGCATGGCATAGCCCGCACTTGCGGGAGCTGTGGTTACTCTATATAGGCATAAGGCCTATCGTAGCGTATTACGTAATATATTAAGAGGGTATGTCTTACCGTAATACTATAATAGTTTTTTAGATGTATATTCCTATAGGTTTTATATTTATCTTCTTATAAAGAAAACTTAGTTTTATAGCTATTCCGACCTATAGTTATTTATTCGTTTCTTATTATACCTTTGATTATTATTTATTTCGTTCTAGTTTTACCCTTTCTAGCTATGATTTTTCACGAGCCGATTACTTAATTATAGCCATTTTATTTATAGCTATAGTCTCGTTCGATCGGTATTAAGCTAGTTATTAGTAGTTAAATAATCTTATTACTTATATAGGTTTTTATTATAGCGTACCTATACTATTTCTATTTATTATTTAAGCTATTATTACTTAGGGTAAGTTATAACTTTACGGTACGTCATTATTTAAAAAGGTTATTCCTAAGGTTATTTTTACTTAGGATAGGATATAACTTAAGGGTAAGTTTAGGGTAGGTCGAACTTAAGAGTAGGTCGAACTTGAGGGTAGGTCCAACTTGAGGGTAAGTTTAGGGTAGGTCCAACTTGAGGGTAGGTTCAACTTGAGGGTAGGTCCAACTTGAGGGTAGGTTCAACTTGAGGGTAGGTTCAACTTGAGGGTAAGTTCAGGGTAGGTCGAACTTGAGGGTAGGTCCAACTTGAGGGTAGGTTCAACTTGAGGGTAGGTCCAACTTGAGGGTAGGTTCAACTTGAGGGTAGGTTCAACTTGAGGGTAAGTTCAGGGTAGGTCGAACTTGAGGGTAGGTCCAACTTGAGGGTAGGTTCAACTTGAGGGTAGGTCCAACTTGAGGGTAAGTTCAGGGTAGGTCCAACTTGAGGGTAGGTCGCAAACCTTTATAAACCCAACGGCGGCAGTCTCCTGTTATCTGTGCCAAATACGTTCTAAATTTGGCTGTGGTGGACGCTCCTTACCTGTTTTACCCCCCTTGGACTTTTTCGGAACGACACCAATTTGGTGCCCTACCCGTGTGACCCGTGTCGACAACCTACCTGGGGTCGGTAGGTATATGAGAAGGCGGGTGGTTTGCTCAGTTCAGTGCAGCCACTGCGCGCTCCACCTACTAGCGGCCCTAGTAGGTGCGAGGTTTAGCAATGGGTTGCCGCTGGCTTTAGTGGGAGGTTACTGCTGGATGGGTGCTGCCCTTGGGGCGTGGGGACAACTGGGTGTTGGACAGCTTTTAATAGACTGCTGCTGCTTCTATTAAGTTACAGTGGTCTTTTTAAGTGATCTAGCGCCTGGTTAGTCCTCGCTTTAGAGGGCATTAGGGTCTCCTTGTAACCTCTTTCTTAGTAAGGAAAGTGAACAAGTGAACTTCCCTAACGTTGCTGCGGCACCTTTTAGTAGTAAGCGCCCCTGCTGTGTGTGAATAGATAAGTCGTCTCAGGGCCTCCTAGCGCCGGTTAACGTCTCTAACAACCCTCTTTTAGAAGGTTGTTTCAGCGTTTAATCGCCTATCCCCTGTAGCATGTTAGGGCATTCTAGTAGCTGTCTTCTTTTAAGAGCTGGCGAACTCCCCTAACGCGGTACGACCGGGATCTTATAGCAGGCTACTATTGCCTCGGCCGCTCATAAAAACCCTATTTGCCCTTATATAATAGTGATTCTATAGGTTCTCCTATACTTCTCAGTAAAATGCTGCTAGAGTTGTAAGGTGACCTATAGCGCTGTTATATAGGGTAAATAGGTAGCTGCTTTTCAGATAGCCTTTAGTAGGTTACGGGTACCTTTTTAGGTATATAGTGACCTTCTTTAGGCAGTTCGATATGTGGCTTCTACGTGTCTTAGCAGGCGTTAGGGCTAGCGTTTAAAGGGGCCTCCTAGTAACCTACCTTCTAGTAAGGAGAGTGAACTCCCCCTACGTATAGAGCCTGCGGCACTTTACGACAGTAAGCGTACTCGTTGTACACTGATGAGATACGTTGTCCCAGGGCCTACTAGCGCTGGTCGACGTTTCTAACGCCCTCTCTTAGGAGGTTGTTTTAGCGTTCGATCGCCTATCCCCTGCGGCGCGTTAGGGCCTCCTAGTAACGGTCTTTCCTCTGAAGGATAGTGAACTTCCCTAGCGTGGTGCGACGGATCTTGCGACGGGTCCTTACTTTCTATTATTTCTTTCTCGTACTAGCGTAACGGTCGTTTTGCGGGT
>NW_026251322.1:32500-35000 GCF_024521655.1 Durotheca rogersii
GATGAAACTAGTACTGCTATACTAATCGAGAGACAAGGAATCTAATGTAGTTATTATATCTTAGCTATGCCCCTTGGTCGTAGAGATGTAGTGGTCGCTAGCCCGAAGGCATAAGAGGTAAGGGGAGAAAAGAGGCAAAATGCAAAAGTTACTTATTCGGCCATAGCGGTACGACGAAGTAACTTAAGCGCCTATAACTAAGATAGATGTACTGATCGGAGAACGACGGATCTAATGGCAAAAACGAATCTTTAATTAAGGTAAAAATGGCAAAGATAGCAATCTGGCTAGGTGGTAAACTCGATGATAAGCATGGCATAGCCCGCACTTGCGGGAGCTGTGGTTACTCTATATAGGCATAAGGCCTATCGTAGCGTATTACGTAATATATTAAGAGGGTATGTCTTACCGTAATACTATAATAGTTTTTTAGATGTATATTCCTATAGGTTTTATATTTATCTTCTTATAAAGAAAACTTAGTTTTATAGCTATTCCGACCTATAGTTATTTATTCGTTTCTTATTATACCTTTGATTATTATTTATTTCGTTCTAGTTTTACCCTTTCTAGCTATGATTTTTCACGAGCCGATTACTTAATTATAGCCATTTTATTTATAGCTATAGTCTCGTTCGATCGGTATTAAGCTAGTTATTAGTAGTTAAATAATCTTATTACTTATATAGGTTTTTATTATAGCGTACCTATACTATTTCTATTTATTATTTAAGCTATTATTACTTAGGGTAAGTTATAACTTTACGGTACGTCATTATTTAAAAAGGTTATTCCTAAGGTTATTTTTACTTAGGATAGGATATAACTTAAGGGTAAGTTTAGGGTAGGTCGAACTTAAGAGTAGGTCGAACTTGAGGGTAGGTCCAACTTGAGGGTAAGTTTAGGGTAGGTCCAACTTGAGGGTAGGTTCAACTTGAGGGTAGGTCCAACTTGAGGGTAGGTTCAACTTGAGGGTAGGTTCAACTTGAGGGTAAGTTCAGGGTAGGTCGAACTTGAGGGTAGGTCCAACTTGAGGGTAGGTTCAACTTGAGGGTAGGTCCAACTTGAGGGTAGGTTCAACTTGAGGGTAGGTTCAACTTGAGGGTAAGTTCAGGGTAGGTCGAACTTGAGGGTAGGTCCAACTTGAGGGTAGGTTCAACTTGAGGGTAGGTCCAACTTGAGGGTAAGTTCAGGGTAGGTCCAACTTGAGGGTAGGTCGCAAACCTTTATAAACCCAACGGCGGCAGTCTCCTGTTATCTGTGCCAAATACGTTCTAAATTTGGCTGTGGTGGACGCTCCTTACCTGTTTTACCCCCCTTGGACTTTTTCGGAACGACACCAATTTGGTGCCCTACCCGTGTGACCCGTGTCGACAACCTACCTGGGGTCGGTAGGTATATGAGAAGGCGGGTGGTTTGCTCAGTTCAGTGCAGCCACTGCGCGCTCCACCTACTAGCGGCCCTAGTAGGTGCGAGGTTTAGCAATGGGTTGCCGCTGGCTTTAGTGGGAGGTTACTGCTGGATGGGTGCTGCCCTTGGGGCGTGGGGACAACTGGGTGTTGGACAGCTTTTAATAGACTGCTGCTGCTTCTATTAAGTTACAGTGGTCTTTTTAAGTGATCTAGCGCCTGGTTAGTCCTCGCTTTAGAGGGCATTAGGGTCTCCTTGTAACCTCTTTCTTAGTAAGGAAAGTGAACAAGTGAACTTCCCTAACGTTGCTGCGGCACCTTTTAGTAGTAAGCGCCCCTGCTGTGTGTGAATAGATAAGTCGTCTCAGGGCCTCCTAGCGCCGGTTAACGTCTCTAACAACCCTCTTTTAGAAGGTTGTTTCAGCGTTTAATCGCCTATCCCCTGTAGCATGTTAGGGCATTCTAGTAGCTGTCTTCTTTTAAGAGCTGGCGAACTCCCCTAACGCGGTACGACCGGGATCTTATAGCAGGCTACTATTGCCTCGGCCGCTCATAAAAACCCTATTTGCCCTTATATAATAGTGATTCTATAGGTTCTCCTATACTTCTCAGTAAAATGCTGCTAGAGTTGTAAGGTGACCTATAGCGCTGTTATATAGGGTAAATAGGTAGCTGCTTTTCAGATAGCCTTTAGTAGGTTACGGGTACCTTTTTAGGTATATAGTGACCTTCTTTAGGCAGTTCGATATGTGGCTTCTACGTGTCTTAGCAGGCGTTAGGGCTAGCGTTTAAAGGGGCCTCCTAGTAACCTACCTTCTAGTAAGGAGAGTGAACTCCCCCTACGTATAGAGCCTGCGGCACTTTACGACAGTAAGCGTACTCGTTGTACACTGATGAGATACGTTGTCCCAGGGCCTACTAGCGCTGGTCGACGTTTCTAACGCCCTCTCTTAGGAGGTTGTTTTAGCGTTCGATCGCCTATCCCCTGCGGCGCGTTAGGGCCTCCTAGTAACGGTCTTTCCTCTGAAGGATAGTGAACTTCCCTAGCGTGGTGCGACGGATCTTGCGACGGGTCCTTACTTTCTATTATT
>NW_026251322.1:42500-43503 GCF_024521655.1 Durotheca rogersii
ATAATACGTACGATAGTCTAAGATAGATGAAACTAGTACTGCTATACTAATCGAGAGACAAGGAATCTAATGTAGTTATTATATCTTAGCTATGCCCCTTGGTCGTAGAGATGTAGTGGTCGCTAGCCCGAAGGCATAAGAGGTAAGGGGAGAAAAGAGGCAAAATGCAAAAGTTACTTATTCGGCCATAGCGGTACGACGAAGTAACTTAAGCGCCTATAACTAAGATAGATGTACTGATCGGAGAACGACGGATCTAATGGCAAAAACGAATCTTTAATTAAGGTAAAAATGGCAAAGATAGCAATCTGGCTAGGTGGTAAACTCGATGATAAGCATGGCATAGCCCGCACTTGCGGGAGCTGTGGTTACTCTATATAGGCATAAGGCCTATCGTAGCGTATTACGTAATATATTAAGAGGGTATGTCTTACCGTAATACTATAATAGTTTTTTAGATGTATATTCCTATAGGTTTTATATTTATCTTCTTATAAAGAAAACTTAGTTTTATAGCTATTCCGACCTATAGTTATTTATTCGTTTCTTATTATACCTTTGATTATTATTTATTTCGTTCTAGTTTTACCCTTTCTAGCTATGATTTTTCACGAGCCGATTACTTAATTATAGCCATTTTATTTATAGCTATAGTCTCGTTCGATCGGTATTAAGCTAGTTATTAGTAGTTAAATAATCTTATTACTTATATAGGTTTTTATTATAGCGTACCTATACTATTTCTATTTATTATTTAAGCTATTATTACTTAGGGTAAGTTATAACTTTACGGTACGTCATTATTTAAAAAGGTTATTCCTAAGGTTATTTTTACTTAGGATAGGATATAACTTAAGGGTAAGTTTAGGGTAGGTCGAACTTAAGAGTAGGTCGAACTTGAGGGTAGGTCCAACTTGAGGGTAAGTTAGGTAGGTCCAACTTGAGGGTAGGTTCAACTTGAGGGTAGTCCACTTGAGGGTAGGTTCAACTTGAGGGTAGGTAA
>NW_026251323.1:0-42391 GCF_024521655.1 Durotheca rogersii
GCCTCTAAAAACCGACGACCTTATACTATTATACGATACGCTACGATATATAAATAAGTCGATAGCCGTAAAACTAAAGTACTACTAAAAGGAACCGTACCTAATCGCCGAAGATCTAAACTATAATCGTTATAAGCTTAAAGAATCGGATAAAATTACGTTATTATATCCGGTTTTAGGCTATAAATTACGGAAATTTATTTAAGATATTAACGGGTTTTAAGAGCTAAAGAACCCGAAAGAAGACGAATGGATTATATACCTACTACCGACTAAATATAAGGACTAAGAATCGACGATTATTAACGACCCTTAAACTAAAGGAGGCCTAGAGCCTATGCCCTCGGTAATCGACGATAAAGAAAAAGAATAGTTAGCCCCGAACGATAAGGTACGAATTATAGTAAAAATATTAAATAAGAAGCTTAAAGGATACGAAGTTATACCTAACGATAAACCTAAATTAAAAAGATCGACCCGATTTAATAAATAATCTTCCTACTATAATACGATAAGGCTATAATACCCTAAAATAACCTACCTATACCGATCGAAGAGTAATAAAGCCTAGGAGCTTAATATATAATCGCTCTCTTAAGTAAAAGAGGAAAGAAGTTATCCCTATATAGTTATTAAACCGATAGCCTATATACGAAATTAATACCCTAAATTATAATATTAATAAATACGCCCCTTCCTTACTTCTTACCTTAAAAGAAAGTATGTTTCTATAGATTATTAACGCCGATTAACGCGTTCCTATACTTAAATAAATTATCCTTTGCGTTTATCGTTAGGAATCCGGGATATTAATATCCTAATATTACGTAATTATTACATTTTAACATAGGTATATTTTAATATTTAAAGGGAAAGTAAGGAAAGTAATTTATATTAATAAAAGCAAAAGAAAAAGAAAAGAAAAGGAAAGGAATACGCGTCTAAAAATAAGCTAGAAGTAACGTATACCTACCGATTAGTACCTCTTTTTTTCTCTCTACTCTTTTACCTTATCCTTTACTTATTAGTTATTAAGAAAATTAAAAACTTACTTACTTCCCGACCCACGGAAAGTAGCGATCTTCGAGTTTATTATAAATAATAACTCCTCTTTCGTTACCCGTATTATAAGCGGGTATACGGCCTGGCTTAGATCCTTTATTAAAGGAAGGTTACGATTTATCCTTATCCGTAAGTAGATAAACCGCTCGTCCCGGAATTTATAGCGTATTCCGTTAATAAAGAAAAGGTAAATACCGTAAAAGTACCTAAAGATACGATCGGAAGCTAAGGATCGGTAGGAAAAGAAGGGCTATATACCTACGTACTTAGCGGTATCGGAAGAAGCGAGCCGGCGCTCGTAATACTAGTAAGGTATTTCGTTAGGTACCTTATATTATTAAACGAATAGGCTAGCGACGTAACGAGGATTCGTCGCTAACCGACGGAAATATTCGTTAACCGGGCCCTTATTATTAATCTCTATAAATAACGTCCGGCGGCGAAAGGATTAAACGTAACGAGCGAGGGATATAGCGTAGCTTTAGAAGTAGGTAACCTCCTAAAAGTCCTTACTTATAATCTCTTATACGATATACCGGCCGGCCGCCGGCCTACCTAAAAAATAAAACCGAACGTTACGAATTATTTTATTATTAGTTAGTATAACCTTCGATTAATAGATCTTATTAATATTAAGAGCTATATACCTAGCGTTATTAGTTTATTATCCGAATTCCTTTAATGCTCCGGAGCTACCGGCCGATAATTACTTTCGGGCTTTAGTTTAACGGGCGGAAATACGGAACGTACGGTACTTATTAAAGCTTAGGAATTAGCCGATTAACGTTCCGGAATTTCTCGGTAGAGAATAAGCGGCGGAAGGATTCGTCGGGCTATTTATTTATTAGGTTTACCGGTAGCGGTATCGACTTAGCCCGTTAATGCGTTACGGCCTTTTTCTTATTCTCCTTAGCTTTTTTAAACGCCCCGGTAATCTTTTCGTCGGTAATTCCCGTAGCCTTTAATTACTCGAGTAACTTAAGAACGGACGCCCGGTTTAGTTTAAGGAGTTACTTCTAGATAGTAGGGTTTATTATATATATATATATATAAGAGAGAGAGATAGAAACGACGAAATTATAAATCTAAAATTAAGAAAAATCGAAAAACGAATTAAAACGAAGATAAAGGACCTAGGGAATAAAAGAAAGGAAGTAAATCGAAACTATGGAATAACGAAAAATAAAAGGGAAGGTCGGACGAGAACGAGAGAGTCGAATACGTTACCTAGGTCGTAAGTACCGTACTTAGGAGAGTTTCGATAGTACCTACCCTAGCTTACGTTTAATTACGAGTTTACGAACGTACGTATTTATTACTTTATTAAAAGCATATAGTAAGAAGCTATAAGCTAACGCGTCTTTTATTATAGCTCTATACGTACGCGGGGGAACGCGCTTTCCTAAAGCATTAGCCGTAAAGGTATATCTAATTATATCGTTAATACGTCTTCCTTCCTCCCTTTCTTTTTTCTCTTTAGGTATCTTATTCCGAAATCCCCCTTATAATTATTATATTCCTATTAATCTTTAGCCTATCTTTTTTATTATTAATTTAAATTCTTATTTTTACCTTTAACTTACTATCTTTTCTCCTTCTTCCTTTAATTCTTTTTTTTATTTTCATTATATCTTTTTCCCGCTCCGCCGGAATCCCCCTCTTCTTTTTCCTCCCCTCCGTTTATAGAGACGTACGTCGCGCCGATTTAACCGACTTAATTAAATTCCTACGGGAGATTTACGGTAGTAAAAATAATTAAAGTAATATAGAGAAGTATTAGCTTAGTACTTTAGATAATTACGATTCGGGGAAGGGTCCGATCGAATTAAGATCCGATATAGCCTAGGCCTTCCGGCTATCCGTTAATCGATCCCGAATTATAAACTAATAGCTATAGGAATAAACGAAGGTAGCCCTAGTTAACTCTTTCGTTTACGTCGCCCGTTACGACTACCTTACTAACGAGGATATCCGCGTCCTTTATATTATAATTAGTTACGACTTCGAAGGTAGGAAAGCGGCCTTCGAAATAAACCCGTATTAAACGATAGGCTATCGATCGGTAGGATCGTTCGATTTCCTTACCCGTTAATACCTCTTCGATAATCCCGCCTTTACTTTAGTTTTTACGATTTATACGGATCTAATAAACCCCGAACGAATTATTACCGATTCCTTAAAGTTCTCCTAAGCTTACTTCGCCGTAATATTATACCTCCCTAAGCCCTGGAGATTATTTAGCTTTAATATAGTTAAAGACGGCGCTTTCGATTAGGCGGCGTACGCGTTCGGTTAGTTACGGCGGGTATAAAAAGACGGTAATCTCGAGCTTAATATAATCCCTTAGTTTACTTACTACGTCGCGTTAATAAACTAATAAAATAGCTTTAGTTACGGTTTTTAGAGCGGTATTTTACCGTATTTTATCTTTAAACGACCGATCGAGGTCGCGCGCTAGGCCTAAAAGAATAAAGGATTCGATTTCCTTAATATTATAAGAGAATACGCCGAGGTAGTAGAGTAATTTTATAACGTTTGAGTTTTAAAGGAGGGGGTAAGTATCGTTAAGCGTTTTCGGTAAGCCGTAAATTACTAGAAGCGAATTAACCTTATTAACGCTATAGTATCCGCTTAAAGTACGCCGATCGGCGAGTTCCTTAGCCGTAAATCCTTCGTTCGGTTTATCGTATAGGCCGAAGTTTATCGTTCCTTTATAGCCTTAGTATTTAATTCCCTTTATTCCTTCGTATTAACGGACGTAAACTTCCGTTACGATAACCTCGTTAAGGTTATAACGCGCCTTCTTCCTTCCCCCGGACTAGAAAGAATTAAGGCTTTTTAGTCGGGAAAGACCTCTATACCGTATAGGTAAAGGAAAGATACCTAATTAACCTTCGGAACGCGCCCGCTCTCCTACTATCCCCCTAATTAAAAGGGCTAGAACGAAACTAAGAAAAAGGTAGCCGAAATAAAGAAGGAAAACGCCGATCGGGCTAGATCGGTAAGGATAAACCGGGCTAAGTTAGCCGTAAAGTAATAAAAGGGCCTCCTTATAATATTAGACGAAAAGCTAAAAGTACGGCGGTAATAATTAAATAATAGCCGGTAGAATGGAGTTTCGCGGTAGTTTTTAAGGGGAGATATTAATCGGGATATACCGTACTATCCTTTTTAATTTAATTATTTCTTACGGTATAATTAAACTAAGGAGGCTATAATAATACGGTAAGATATACCTTCTTAATATATTACGTAATACGTTACGATAGGCCTTATGCCTATATAGAATAACCATAGCTCCCGTAAGTACGGGATATGCTATATTTATTATCTAGATTATTACTTAGCTAGATTACTATCTTTATTATTTTTACCTTAATTAAAGATTCGTTTTTACCATTAGATTCGTCGTTTTCCGATTAATATATCTATCTTAGTTATAGGCGCTTAAATTACTTTATCGTACCGCTAAAACCGAATAAGTAACTTTTACGTTTTGCCCCTTTTCTCCCCTTACCTCTTATGCCTTCGGGCTAGCGACTATTACATCTTTACGACTAAGGGGCATAGCTAAGATACGATAACTACATTAGATTTCTTACCTTTCGATTAATATAGCGATATTAGTTTTATCTATCTTAGACTATCGTACGTACTATAGTCTTCGATAGAATATACTTTCGAGTGAACCTATCCGGGTCTCTAGCATCGCGTACGCTCTGCTCCTCCTTAATACGTACGCAAGGGAACGCGCTTTCTTAAAAGCGTTAGCCGTAAAGGTATATCTAACTATATCGTTAATACGTCTCCCTTCCTCCTTCTCCTTTTCCTCTTTAGGTATCTTATTTCGAAAACCCTTCCTCTATAATTATTATATTCTTATTAATCTCTAGCCTACCTTTTTTATTATTAATTTAAATTCTTATTTTTACCTTTAATTTATTATCTTTTCTCCCCCTTTTCTTAATTCTTTTTTTTTATTTTTATTATATCTTCCTTCCGTTCCGCCGGAATCTCCCTTTTCTTCTTCCTTTCCTCCGTTTATAGAAACGTACGTCGCGCCGATCTAACCGACTTAATTAAACTTCTACGGGAGATTTACGGTAGTAAAGATAATTAAAGTAATATAAAGAAGTATTAGCTTAGTATTCTGGATAATTACGATTCGGGGAAAGGTCCGATCGAGCTAGGATCCGATATAGCCTAGGCCTTCCGGCTATCCGCTAATCGATTCCGAACTATAAATTAATAACTATAAGAATAAACGAAGGTAGCCCTACCTAATTCTTTTGTTTACGTCGTCCGTTACGACTACCTTATTAACGAGAATATCTACGTCCTTTATATTATAATTAGTTACGACCTCGAAGGTAGGAAAGCGGCCTTCGAAGTAAACCCGTATTAAACGATAGGCTACCGATCGGTAGGATCGTTCGATTTCCTTACCCGTTAATACCTTCTCGATAACCCCGCCTTTATTTTAGTTTTTACGATCTATACGGACCTAGTAAATCCCGAACGAGTTATTACCGACCCTATAAAGTTCTCTTAGGCTTACTTTACCGTAACGCTATATCTCCTTAAGTTTCGGAAATTATATAGTTTTAATATAGTTAGGAACGGCGCCTTCGATCGGGCGGCGTACGCGCTTAGCTAATTATAACGAACCTAAGGAAACGGTAACCTCGAGTCCGGTATAACCTCTTAATCTACTTATTATATCGCGTTAATAAATTAATAAGATAGCTTTAGTTATAGGTTTTAAAGCGGTATTTTACCGTATCTTATCTTTAAACGACCGATCGAGGTCGCGCGTTAAGCCTAAGAGAATAAGGGCCTTAACTCCTTTAATACTATAAAAGAATACGCCGAAGTAGTAAAGTAGTTTTATAACGTTCGAGTTTTAAAGGAAGGGGTAGGTATCGTTAAACGTCTTCGGTAAGCCGTAAATTATTAAAAGCGAATTAACCTTATTAACGCTATAGTATCCGTTTAAAGTACGCCGATCGGCGAGCCTCCTAGCCGTAAATCCTTTATTTGGTTTATCGTATAAGCCGAAGTCCGTCGTTCCTTTATAACCTTAGTACTTAATCCCCCTTACTTTTTCGTATTAACGGATATAAACTTCCGTTATAATAACCTCGTTAAGGTTATAACGCGCCTCCTTCTTTCTCCCGGACTAAAAAGAATTAAGGCTTTTTAGTCGGAGGAAACTTCTATACCGTATAAGTAAAGGAAAGATACCTAATGAATCCTTAGGACGCGCCCGTTCCCTTACTATCCCCTTAATTAAGAGGGCTAGGACGAGATTAAGAAGAAGGTAGCCGAAATAAAGAAGGAAAACGCCGATCGGGTTAGATCGGCGAGGATAAACCGGGCTAAGTTAGCCGTAAAGTAATAAAAGAGCTTCCTTATAATATTAAACGAGAAGTTAAAGACGCGGCCGTAGTAATTAAATAATAGCCGGAGGAATGGAATTTCGCGGTAGTTTTTAAGGGGAGATATTAATCGGGACTTACCGTACTATCCTTTTTAGTTTAATTATTTCTTACGGTATAATTAAACTAAGGAAGCTATAATAATACGGTAAGATATACCCTCTTAATATATTACGTAATACGTTACGATAAGCCTTATACCTATATAAAATAACCATAGCTTCCGTAAGTACGGGATATATTATATTTATTATTTAATTTACGACTTAGCTAAATTACTATCTTTATTATTTTTACCTTAATTAAAGATTCGTTTTTACCATTAGATTCGTCGTTCTCCGATTAATATATTTATTTCGGTTATAAGCGCTTAAGTTACTTCGTCGTACCGCTATAGCCGGATAAATAACTTTTACGTTTTACCTTTTTTCTTTCCTTACTTCTTATACCTTCGGGCTAGCGATTACTATATCTCTACGACTAAGGGGCATAGCTAAGATACGATAACTATATTAGATTCCTTGCCTCTCGATTAATATAGCGATATTAATTTTATCTATCTTAGATTATCGTACGTACTATAGTCTTCGATAGAATATACTTTCGAGTAAACCTATCCGGGTCTCTAGTATCGCGTACGCTCTGCTCCTCCTTAGTAACCGGATAAGTAACGGTAGTAACGGCCGATACTTTAAAAAGAATCGAAGTATTTTTTAGTAAACCTATTCTAAGCCGTATTACGTACGTAGGTTAGGTAAGGAATTATACGGCGAGCTCTATATTTTCGATTACGGATAACCGAGGTAGTTCTTAAGGCGACGGTAGTAAAAGTAAGAACGGCTGGCGCGACGGAGGTATTAAACGAAACCGCCGGAACGGCCGGGCTAGGGGAAGTAACGAAAGCGATAGTAATTCCGGGAACCGAAAAAGCGTTACGGCTTCGTTTTTATTCTCGTTCTCGTCCTACGATATTATTACGGATCGGTATAATAATAATAACGATCGCTTAGGTTACGCGAGTAACGGCGATATTATTAAAAAACGTAACTTAATATACGCGAGTTTAAGCTCGGGTTTTACGCGAGGAAACCTTACGAATAATTAATATAACCGGGCGGTCGCTTTTTTCGATTATTCCTTCGTATAAAGAAAGGGAGTCTTCCTCGGAGGATTCCTTCTTAAAAAACTTATCGGTAGAAACCTTAATAGCTCGGGATACGATACCTTAAGAAACGCGAGTAATTAAGGCTTAGGTACGTTACGTAAAAACGCTAAGTATAATTATATCGACGTCGCTTTCGTCGATAAAAAGGTCTTTAAGGGGCTAAGCGATAACTAAGGCCCCGGACCCGGGAGTAAAGGGTATCCTTTTACGGCGAGTAAGGCTACCGGCCGAAGCTTTAGTATTATTCCCCGTACGAATACGGGAGATAGGTTAGAAGCTCGCGGTAAAAAAGCCGAGTATTCTTTACTCTAGCGAGGCTACGATACCTTAGAGCGTTAATATTATTTTACGAAGCTTTTAAGTATTAAATATATTAAGAAATCGTTAATTACGGTATTATATTACTACCGGTAAATAACGAATAAATAATAAACGGATTATCTCGAATAATTTCTTACCTATTAATATAAAATAACTAACGATCGCTTTATTATCCTAAGATATTTTAATATTAAAAGTAATATATTAATTATAAATAATAACCCTTACCGCGATAGGTTAAGATATTATCCTACGGTCGCTTAATAGAAGTATATTACGACTTATATAATACGCGAGCTACGCTTTACGTAAATTATAAAAGAAGCGGACTTATCTTACGATAATAAATTAACGAAGCTTTATTAATTATATTAGCTTACGATCGCGTAATTAATGGAATTATTTAATTATAGTTAGGGGTATATATCTATAATAAATAACTTAGGAAAGAAAGGAAAAGAAAGAGGTACGTTTAATTCGAAAGCGAGAAATCTTAGATATATTTATACTTAACCGCTTTCGTAGAAAAAACGGTAGAATCGGTTAGCATAGGTAACGCGCGCGAGCGCGCGTAATAGTAATAAAAGAGATTAAATCTTAGTATTAATACTAGAGCTATTACTATTATTATTACTATATTACCTATATAACTAACTACCGCTTAATCGAGAGCGAGTAATTATACGAATAATTATACGAGTAATTATTTTTATTTATAATAAACTATAAAGTATTAAGTAAAAGGTACGAAGAGTATATAACTTAGGAGAAAATACTACTAGTAATAAACCGGAATATATACGAATAAGGGAATATAAGGAAGCCCGAGATAAGGCACCTAATAATCGATTAACCTTAACGAGGTATAACGAAATTAAGGAATAATTCCTTAGGTTATTATCGTAAGTAAAGGATTATAATTAACCTTATTATCGTAAGCTTAACTAGGGGATATATTACGTAGGCATATACCCTTAGTAGGAACTACCTAGCTTACTTAAGCTAGCTAAGTATTACTATATATACCTATAGATCGCTTTATATTCTTTAATAGCTTTCCTTCTTTTCTAGTTAGTTAATATATACCTTCTTACCCTTATTCCATTACTCTCTTTGCGAATAACCTATTAACCTAAGCTTAGCTCTCGCCAGCTACGTAACAGCCAAAAAATAGTCCAGGCTCTTTTCATCTCGGACCTATCGATCAAAACCTGACGCCATGTTGATTGACGGAGGATCCCTCCAGCGCACAGTGAGTACCTGTCGGTACATCGATACCAAGTTTTGATACGTGAAGTCCTCCCACGGTATCCATCCCGTCACAGGTATCCAATCTCGGCCAGATGTGTTCTGACCCCAAGAAACCGAGCTTGAGTCGAGCTCAGGGTTTGGTTCTGCCAGAATGTCGTGAATGGATGGCGGCATTGAGGCAACTATGTTCAACCAAAAGTCGGATGGCTCAATAGCTTTGAAGTGTACTAGACCCAATAATAACAGGTAGAGATTAATTGGCGCTATCTTTGCTTTAATAGGGAATCATTTCGTACTGAGTCTATGTAGAAGACCGTGCTTTCACGATGGATGCCCTCCATCAAAGTCGCCGAAACGCACCACGAATCGATGGTGCTAGACAGAAGGGACCACACAGCTGTGGTTCGTAAATACGCACGCACCATGATTTGGTGGTGCTATACGAAAAGTGACAACAAATTGATGGTTACGACGGCATGTGATTGCGCCCGGCGCGGGGAAACACTGATCCGTACATCGATGTCAAACCAATGTGACCCCCTCACCACTCGGTTATGATACCACTTTACCATATTCGAAGTCATGGCGTCAACCGACGCCTCCCAGGAGGTTGCAGAAGGGTCTGTCTCGGAGAGAGGCTTTTATTGCTGGCAAGATACCTCTGCAGGAAACCGGGTATCGGAATTCGCCAAGAGAGGTTTCCCTTACTACACAGAATATGGGCTGGATTTCCTAACCGACTTCGCGTTCAATCCCGCAAGTTCAGCACTCTGCTTGTTGTCTCAGAAGCTAATATCTCATAGCGCATTCAACACATATTGGAAGCCTATTTCGACCGATGTCTCCTTGCGCACTGGCTCAGATACGAAGCGTTACCCGATCAGCATATTGAATGCTTTAGGCAAGGCGGGCCTGAAGCTGGACGGCGGGTTTTCACGGTGCATGTGTGTTCGAAAGGGTCACAAGTCGCTTATTATGCTGGATCGCATCTTCATAAATTCAAAACGACAAAGGGCTTGAGATCGGTTTTCGAGGTGTCACCGGAAGAGCTGAGCCGGGCTGGTTGTGAACCAGAAGCACCCAACTTTCCGAACGGAGGCTTGTGAGTTCAGCGCCTACACCTTTTGTTGCGTTTCTGACGACTTGGCAAGAGTTATCCTCGATGCTCGTATCTGCTTTGAAATCAAGCAAGGATATACTATGACGTTTATGTTTGCGACAGAAGATGTATTGGTCAAATGGCCCAAGATAGTCCTCCCGAACTCTACGATACTCAGGGACCGGGTGGCTGAAATAGAGAACATAAGCCCAAAGATAGGACTGAACTTCGCCTTCCAGGAAAAAGAAGCTAGGGAAATAATGAAAGCATTATGAAAAACGATACATAGTAGGACCGTTGCTAGGAGGGTTGCCATCATACCCATCCATCGGCCACTGATACATATCCAGAGGGACCGAGTTCATAATATGCATCAGAGGCGCGTCGAAGTTTTCTAACGCATCCAGAGACGAACCATTCTCCTGGGCAGATTCCGTCGACAAGTTTGAGACTTGGCCTTGAATGCCTATAGGATCAAGACACACCGTTACTCCAGGGGATATAGCCAAGCAAGTTCCGGTATCTGTCGTGGGTGTAATGTATGACTGCAACACGTTCTCGCGGGGGTCGCTTGGGATATTGCTAGGAGGTTCTTGCGGGATCTTTGTCCGTTTCAGGGCTCCAGGATTTGATCTACTGGTGTCCAATGGGTTAGCAGCCATTCCTGCCTCGTCCCGTGATCGTTTCTTTCTCTCGCGTAGCGCAATATCGAGTTTAGTGTCGGAAAGTTTAGTCAAGTCCACGCATGTCTCCTCCATGTATGCTCTTTTACGCCTGCTGTCGCTGGTGCACTTCTCTGCGTGTCTTTTGAACTTTCGGACGGTTCTAAATACATCATGGCAGCACACACATACTTCGCGACACTCTGTGTCTGCACGTCTCGAGTATCAGCTTTATCTCTGTTTCCTAAGCAGGAGGAAATACCTTGTTCATGATGTCGACGGAGCTTTTGCTTTGTCGAGAACGGCTTGGTACGTGGGCAGGAAGGGCAAACAAGTTTCTGCGACAGGCTGCGAAGTTCGGTATTTGCTGACTCTGGCGGATGGTTGGGTATGTCTTCGCTATCGTGCTCGCTATCATGTTCACTATTGCTCTCGGATGAAATTTCATCAACAACTCTATCGTGCGCTTGATGTTTCAGTACTTCAGCTTGCAAATCCCCGATCATTCGCTCTCGGATCTAAATATGCCCCTGTCAGTCATGCACAACAGGGTTCTCATTAAACTGACTCGCCGTTGTTCTGCATGATCATCAAGGTGTCTGTTGAGGTCAATGCTCGATTGGAAAAAGGCTGAGCAAGTGCATCGTAGTTGTTTTGCAGCAGTAGAGCGCATTGAGGGCGAATCTTGCAGGATGCGACGAAAGAAAGGGAGGTGCTGACTTGCGGGAATTGTCATGCTGTCCTGCTGCCAGACCGTTAGGTGATCGCTGACGTCAGCAAGAGCCTCTATATTAGTCAGTGTTGGTCGTCTGACCCTGCTTGGCGTTGGCTCTGAATAAAGCGCGTGCTTTCTTTTTCAACTTAAGAATTTTACCGTTCCTCCTTACAATACGCAGTTCGGCATCTGTTATCGCATAGGAGTGGCCATGGAGCCCGACAAGTGTGAAACCTGTCGTGGTAACAAAACGGTTATGGGTATTACGTGCCCGACCTGCGGTGGTCGGGGCTAAGCGCCTTTCGAGGTGAACATCTTGTGTCGAGAGGTATGTTGCTCCCCTGCCTCTTCTTTCCTCACTGGTATCTAACATACACTATAAGTGCTCGGAGTTCAAGTCAGGAAGCGCGGGAGAGTGGTTACATATACCAGGGAGAATTCATTAGGCTACGGATGAAGTGCTTCGCGCCATGGGCATGCAGTAACGTGTGTCTTATAGACACTGCTGTATCACCTCTTTTGCGTCTCTTCGCTTGTACAAACTCGGAAACCACGCAGCGTGCCAAAGACACACCAGGTCTGCCATATCCACCAAGACTCCGGCGCCTTTCCAATTCTCTGTCCGTAACGGCACCAAGCAGAACCCAGTGAGCCAAAAAAAATCCAGCTGCGCTTGCACAACCCCCATATCCAGGGCATGATCGCTGTCGGACACATATTCATATACGATGGCATGATAGGATTCACTCGGTGAAATTTCACGCATATCGCCATCCAGTCTCATCTCACGAGGGCGCAAGATCGAAGGGAGTGCGCAGAGCTCCTTGCCACTCATCATTTTCCAGCCGTAGCATTTCCTCAGATGAGGCACGGCACTGTATTTCACCGCGCCGGGTGTCTCTCGAAATAGCTCTCGGTTGAGACCCTCATTGGAAAAGGCATGGAGATTGAGAGCCGCATCGCGCCATGTTTTCGGCTTTGGATTCAACCAGATGGGGTTGGAAGAACGTTCGGTTGCATGTCGCATCGTTTCGAGGAGTGAAGCGTTTTGGCATTCCCGCTGGATAGCCCAGTATCGCGTACCCTCCGGCGGGTGGTTGTCCCAGAACTTTGTTGTCAGCGAATGGCCTTTGCTGGGAGGGTGTCATACGAAACATACTACTTTGAGCGCGTATACCTGGCCACCGGCATCTACTTTCCAGACGATGCCGTCCTGCCCATAGCCTAACAGGTTAGTAAAGTTGAATGCCCCCTGTTGCTTGAAACGTCCCAGTCGAGGCCGCCGGAGGTTTGCCCAGGCACAAGCGGTTGTGGTATCGTCCATCAATTTCTCATCGAGGAATGGTTGCTCCTTCGCGACACGACATCTTCTTTCAAAATCCGATAGAATGGAGTCGGGTTTGGGGGGTTGCCATCGTATACGTTCGGACAAAGACATGATGCTGAGATGAAGGTCGAATGTGCCTCAACAATTGACTGGTTTCACGTGGTGGATTGCTTCAGTAAAATATAACTCCGCCTCCTCTGTCCGCTGACCACGTGAACAACCCCCACTTTATGCAACGCATGAGCCACAATTCCGATACCATCTGTTTTGTGGGGCCCATGAACCCCAAATCTGTGGTTGGGCCCATAACCGTGGTGGACCACCCCACCTGTCATAGACCGCACTATTGTGGTAGATTCATGGTAGTGACGTAGCTGCATTTCCGCACATGAACCACAAGAACGAGTCTATAGATCAGCCCAACTAGTCCCCTGAACCTCACCCCAAAGCGGGTCGCGGCTTCCTAAAGATTCTATTGGCTCCTCCCAAAACAACCAGACTCCACTAACTGGTTAGGGTGAGGTTCTTCAGATGAAGTACCGCCGCTACTACCGCTACCACCGCTACTACTGCTACTGCCACTAAGTTAATTGTACTACCAAGTCAATTATACCACCAAGTTAACTGCACTACCACCACTACTACCACCGCTTATCATATTATTTAAAGAATAGTCTCTAGGGTAGCTTTTTGTTCCGAAAACGGATCAATTAAGTACACGTTCGTACGGTAGTTAGAAATACATCTAAAAGGAATTTTTAAGATCCCCTATAAGAAATAGAAATAAAGTCTGGGTAACAAGGAAAAAGCTCAGTATAATCGCCTAATCCGGTTAGAGGTTGGGGTAAGATATAGGAGACTAGTTGAGCTGGTCTAAGACCTCCCCTTTTCTACTTGGTACTCTTATATCTTCCCTTTATATATCTTCTAACCTATACCTATTAGTACCCCCTCTAACCATGATTTCTAATAGGAGCTATGTATAGGTGGCTTGCTACGTAATACTTATATAATATAGCTCTTAATTCTCTTTTTTTTATATATATGTAGCTCGTATTTCCTTTATTTATTTCTTTTCTTTTTAGATAGTTAGTTAATTTACCTTCTTTTTCCCATATTCTATTACTCTTAGAAGTAACCTTAGTACTTACGTAGCTCTCCTAATCTACGGAATAGAATATCTATATTAATATATTCTATATAATTCGCAAGAAGTCTAGCAGCTTCTCGACATCCGATGACTTCCTCGCGTCTGGCCATGGTATAGTAATAGGAAAACCTAGTTTAGCTTCAATAATCAGAGCACGCGATAAGATGTTAATAGTATACCCTCCAATATAGGCTATGGCACTATACCAGTAAACGTAAGAGAGAATCTATCTTGACGTGCGTAGGCGTAACCTGAACGGGGATCGATAAGAGGTTCGCAGATGTACAGAGGGTGAGAAAGAGGTGAGAAAGCGAGCTCGAGAGGGAAGGAAAGGGGTTATGTATTTACTCACTATTATCGAACTATTGTAGCACCCGGGTTCCCGAAGAAACGGCGGTAAGGCGCTCGCTCCGTCCGTGCTCGTTCAGTTCCGGGGTTTGGTGCTGACGGAATACCATCAGCTGGTGTATTCAACGCAGCAGGCGCTCCCTTGGGTCGTTTTGGGCTGAACATTGCGTGTTACGGTGTCGACGAGTGTCGGTGCGGACAATCGAATATGTCTGCGAGTAATACCCTCCAGTATAGCAAGCTTCATGATTCTGCCACCGCATGTATGGCAAGAAGTCCTTCGGTTGTCGAGGTGGTAAAGCTCGAGGTTGCGATACCACTCCCTTCTCGGCACCTTCATCCACGCCGGACGGCCTTATGTGGAATCCGAAGACCCGAATAAGTCCAACTTGTCTCTCCTTGCTGATTCCACTGACATCCCAGACACGGTGTTTTGCTTCCACTTCTCGAATTATTAGGATAGAAGGTGCCATATGGCCAATTACCTGCGCTCGTCCTTTCCATTGTCTCGCCTCCTCAACTTGTTATCTCCTCTTTTGGCGTCAGTCTACTCTTGCGTGAAACGCTGCTCTCGTACGACAGAGTGGTAAGCAGACGCTCGAAGGTCGACATATACGGGCTCGGTACGACCGTCATGGGATGTTTAGGAAGACTAGCACCTGAAGAGGAGAGGCAATTGTACCATTGGTACCAGAAGCTCCAATTACTTCTAGACGAGCACGTACTTTGCTACGAATCCATGCTTGCTGGCGAGGAACTGATAAACAGCAGACACAGTAGGAGCAGGTCTCCACTTAAAGGCCGTCAGTACATTCATACCCGATATCCTGTAAATCATTAAACTTGCCGTGCCTCCATTTGCTAGAACACAATGCAGACGTGCTCCAACTTCAGCCAGTTGGCTCACCAGCAGCACCGACAACGGCCACGTCCGCCGACCCTCCGAAGCGCTGCTTCGCCCTCTCCATGTCCTCCTCGGTCCAGCGGTAGTTGTTTGCCGCGAGCTCAGCAACCATCTCCCTGTGTTGCTCGGCCGTCAATGTGACGCGCTTGCTGTTTGCGAGCTGCCAGTGCACGAATGGATGCGTGAGCCCATGGCTCCGAAACTCGACCAATCTGTCGCTGAGCTTTATGTCGACCGGTGCGTTGAACTTCTCCAGCTCCGAGGGTTGCTGAGCCAGAACCTGCTCGAGACCCTCGAGCTCACGGCCCAGGACCTCCTTATCAGTTGTCTCGAACGATCCGCCGAACCCCTGGAGGAGAACCGCGCCGCCGTCGCAGACTAGAAACGAGTGCCTCTTCAGTGGCCCGCCGTAGGCGATGCCCAGCGCGTGCAGGCGGCTCAGCGTGTCTTTACACTTCTCCAGGTCTGCGGGTCCCGCCTCGCGAGCGTCCGCGATGCGCTCGAGCAGGAAGCCGATCACGCGCGTGCCGTTATCGGTGACGTGGGCGAGGAACCGGGGTGCCATGCCTGGGTCGCGAGCCTGGATGATGGAGTAGACGTGGCTCTCGTCCGCGATGCCGTGCGCGTGGCCCGGCGGCCATGCCCAGACGCCGATCACCTCGGGCCCTAGCGTGGCGGTGGCCATGCCGGCGGGGGTGGGGAGGACTGCGGCGGAGATGTGGTTCATGCACTGGATGTCGGTGGCCATGCACGGAATATCATCCTGGTTGTCGTCGGCCTGGCCGCTCTTGCGGCGAGCGTCCAGCGGATCCAACAGGTCCACGAGGTCGACTTTCCTGTCGCACCAGGAGGGACCGCCGTCCAGCAGCCCCACGGCCTCCTCCAGCTGCGCCGTCTCCGTCGAGGCGAGAACGAACTTGCCCTCGGCGCTGTCGTCGGGGCTGACAAGACGCCCGAGGTTCCAGTCTCCGGCGGGGACGGCGTCGAACGCCAGGAGCTTGCCGCGGTGGTCGGGCACGCCGCTGGCGCCCTTGGGAGGATTGGGGGCGGTCAGGTATCTGATTACCTGGCCTGGATGGGAGTCCCCGGCCCCGCGGGCTGGGACGCGGATGCGATATAGGATGGGCTCGTTGGGCCAGCCCTGGTGGACGTCTTCAACAGTGAATGGGACTGAAGAGGCCATAGCCGGTGTTGGGCAAAACAGAAACAATTGGAGGTGAAGCAGACAGCTCTTCAAGAAGCATGGAGGAAGCTGGGAGGATCAGACCGGGGGTGGGGGACTGTGCTCTGTGCTCTCTGGGAGATATCTTGGGGAATCGGCCGTCATTTTATATTCACGCCTGTAGAGAGCAAAGTCTATCACGCTCTCGCCGGATCATTCAGTCAGACAAGATGCCACTCGTGATATGCAACATGCTTAGTCTGGCAGCTTGCATTGGCGGAGTTTTGTTGGTCAATAAGTAGCGCTGTGCAGTTCCGCATGGTGCCTAGCTTGGACGAGTGCGTGGACAAATTAGGCAGGCTGCAGACACACCAGATCGGCATCGTTCGTGTTACACCATTCAACCTCGGTGGGCTGACTAAGCTCTTGGAGGCTTAACAAACCACCAGACTTTGACCCAACCTTGCTGTAGCTTCGCCGCACTCTGCGTGCTGGATCATCCCTCAGGGCGTGATAATTGACTCTATCCATAAGTTCCCACTTCTGGCTGTGGCCGCTCATGTTTCGTGCCGGTCCGCCTACCCGATAGTTAGAACTGCAGTGGCATTGGATAGTTATTTTATGACACAAGAAGGATAGAATGACTGTCTTAGTAAAATTTCACGAATGGTGGCTAATGTACACCTGTGTTGTCTCAAAGAGTGGATGCCGATTAGGGAGCCAACCCCGCTGATGACAATAGTAAAACCGCAGCCCTCCGGCATCCAGCGCGGAGCATCAACGAATGGCAGACGGTAGTAATTTAGCTACTGATCCGGAGTCCCCCCGTCCCCGTCCAAGCAGCCGGCCAGCGGCGTATAAGAGAATGATGGTGCAGAAGGGGAGGCGTGGAGGGACGAGAGAGAGACCATGCATAGGAAATCAACCAGGACCTCGCCCACCTCCTCGCCGACCAGCCGATGCCGCCCTAGCGTGGAGGGGGGCGATGATTGGCGCATGGGTACGAGAGATACGTGTCGGGGGCATATGTGGTATAGCAATCCGGATAGTATTTGCACCGTGGCTCCTTAACGACGAAGCCGCTGATACAGCCGCAGGAATAGTAGATCTGAGTCATTTGACACATAGTGGGCGATGAGGAGAGATATGTGTGATCGTCGAGAAATGGATGAAGTGGGATCTTTTGACTTTACAATAATTAGAGCTCCGTGATTCCAATTTTGCAACTTTGATAATCTCTGACGGCTCTGCCTGCTAAGGTCCCCGGGAAAAGAGAGGACGGGTACTTACTGAGAGGCCAAGGGACTTGAAATAAGGTGAAGTCAAAGGTTGGAGGCTGTTGCGGGTAGTTAAAAGATAAAAGGGAGTACTGAGAATGAGCTGTCGATTGAGGAGGTTTGTGGTTGATGTTGGTGATGGAGAATGCTTCTTCAGACTTGACTTTTCGGAACTCCTCATGCATCTTGATACTCGTCGAGGCCACTGTTCAGACTTGACGACGACAATGACTTATGACGGCCCTGCTTTTCGACCAACACACTTTTTTAAAAAAAAAAACTGGTCATATCTTAGGCCTAATGAGGTATTTGAGGATTTATAACAGCAGCATCGTTGAATGTGATGAGGTCGAGACACCGTTCAAGTTCTTAACCACAAGTTTCTGACTTCCGGACCAGCAGTCCGCCGAACCAACGGTCAGCCGAACCAACAGGACGCCGAAAGTGGGTTTGTGAAGTTGAAAGTGTTTCGAGTAACCGCAGAGACTCGCGCTTAGAGCGGCTAGGAGAGGTGGCTCACATGAATGCTTCGGCACTAAAAATGGTCTGTTATATTAGTTAAGAGGCTTTCTAGCCCGTACGTGACTCGGAAGGGGTCAACGGAGAGAAAGTACGGCCTATACTCGCGATGAGCATGGAGGAGAAACTGGAAGAAAGTTGAGAGGGTGAGAGGGTGAAGAAATGGAGAGTGATCGCGGGACCCGAACTGGGTTTTTATGAGAGGACAGTCGGGTCGGCCCAAAACTCTTCCCTCGCGAAAAGTTGACATTTTTCATTTTCAGAACTCCAGGGAGTCACGAAGCACGGCCGACTTGTCCAAACCAATTTTGGCGACTTTCCTGGTCACGGCCTGAGTAGCGCCTGAGTAAAGCAGCGAGAGGTGGTGTGGGTGACTGGTGGTTGGCGAGGGCAATCGATGCGTAAAGCAACAACGCTAATCCGCCATGATGGTTCAAATATTATCGTACGCTTATAGGGTTAACACCAACTCACCCTACTATAAATCAACCCCCCGGTAATTCCACCGTGATCACCTCGTGAACGGAGTGGCCTGTCCCTTGGGCAGTTCGAGAACAGGAGAACAGTGTTGGCGGTTCCTTCAGTGTGCCGGTCTCGAGCCCGCCGCTTGGAGGAAGGGCATGACCACGAACACCCGCTTTCCTTCCATCCCGCTCCTCCTATATCCTCCGCTCTGGCCATTCCTAAGTCTGGAGATCCCTCCTCGGTTTCCCGACCGGTTCTCAGTATGGATGCGGTATGCGCAACCTGTGATGGAGGCGCTTGGTGGTCGTGTTCTGTGAGCGAACGGCAATCCTGGTGTCCGACTACCTACCTAGGCCCCGGGCGTGTTACCTATATTCGACAACTACCCAAGATACCCGACTGCTCATGAGTCATACACGAGATGGGTTGGCTCAAGAATAAAAGTACGACTTCGGGAGCATGAGTAAATGTGTAAATCCCAATCAAAGTGTCACCACTGCCCAGTTGGTGCTCAGCAAACCGCAAAATTTCCTCCAAATTCTCCTCCACAACCTCTGCTGTCGCTTCTACGGCTTCCACCTCTACCGGAGTTTCCTTATCGTCCTTATCACTTCCGGCCATGAATGCTCCCTTGTGGGTGAAGATTTCTGCAACCTCTAGTCTATTTCTCCCCGGCCTGACGACGTGAACCCGGAAGGCGAATATCACCCCTGGCGCGGTCTCATGCGAGTCCACGGCTCCGTACTCGAGAACTTGACAACCCCGCATACCGAGATCTGCGACCAGAGGGGCGAGTCGAGAGGTTCCCGCAGATAGGCTGCCGGCCGCGGATACGTCGTTGCTCCGTGAATGGATATGATCTCGCTCCGTCGGGACTTGGATTGGTGGGAGCGCGGTCTCGGGGGCTTCAGAGGGGTCTAGCAGAATCGTGGTGTGGTGAGCGGCATGGGAGAGGACCACCCCTACCGGTAGGGCCTCCGGTGAAAGGGTGAAATCTGAGGGTAAGAACTACGTTCTAACTAGGGCTATTGCGAGAATATGCAAGTACGTTCTCTGGGGGATCTTATTTCTCGGAACGGAGTAGAATCGAGGTAATTTTTATACCTGATGTAATATTTTATTTCCCACTTCGCTAGGCTTGGGAGCCTCGTCAGGTATAATAAATACCACTGAGCGGTAATCATCCACAATCTGTTCCCTAAGTTATGTACCTTAATATCCTGTAAGGGATACCAATACTTACAGCTCTACTTGCCGAGATAATTAGCTGAATTATATTATCTCTCTTAATCCCTCTAGACGAGTGTGATATCTTGCGATTCATGCTAAGTTGAGGGTGGCAGGTAATAAGGCTCGTAGGCCGGGTATGCAGTCGGTTTACAATAACTGTCTTGTGTACATCCACATTTATTAAAGGAGCTAAGCCAAACCCAGAGATACCACAGTGGGTTTAAGGCGCAATTTCATTGCCATTGGCGGTGATTTTACGAATCTGGGTTTTCGCTACACATACATGAGAAAGTCTACGAGAACTAATTCCACTGCACTAGGGCATTGCCTAATTGAGTAGCGAACTAGGCTTCTAGCTAGGTAGTTGAAAACAACTACAATATATATATATATATATATATCTTGGCACAATCGTCAGTTGGCTTTCCTGGCTCAGCCTCGGACGTTAACATCTGGCCTTTGCCGTTGGCATCATCGCAGCACTAAGTACAGCCTAGACAGCAACACTATTATCAATTAACCTGGACCCAGTCAGCCGGTTCGCCCAAACAAGCCGAAGCTGATATAAAGAAGAATGCTGCGGGACGTGGGCGCAAAGCAATACGAATGTGGAAACGATTATTCGCCGACTAGCATTAAGTAGGTATGTCTTCGTTGCTGCCGGACCTCCTTAGTTTCCCACGCCGTCTTAAATATGGGCGTCCAAGGTAGGTAGGTAAGGCAAACTCATGTAGGAAACACTCCCGTCGTGGATATATTCGCTAGGACAACCCGCAAATCACGATCGTGTAGTTAGAGTAGAAATAGTGCAAGAATGATTTTCTTTGAAGACTAGCCCCTGCCCTAGTACCATACTATATTATACATCTCTTGATTTCTGCCCGATTAACTACCAGGCGATAGCGTGGGCGAAATACACCATTCTAGAAAGTAGATTAGGTTGAAAATCCAAGGCTTATATCATCTGGAGAGTTCTTACTCGGTCATGACTCCCATCTGACCATAGTGCCATAACATCTTACGTTATATGGTATTTACAGATTGACTCTGCAAGACTCGCACGGGGTTATCCTACGGAGCCCAGGGCCCTAAGACACCTACTACGCTTCGTGTAATAATACGGCTGGGGGATGTGGGCATTAGCCGGTCCGGAGGCCCGTCGTCTCCCCGTTGATAATCTCGGCGACAGGGCCCACCGTACGATCGACGAGGATTTGTCCGTGTGGAAAATCTACATAGCCGGGCATATCATGATCATGGGGGGAGGCTCGCTACGATATTCAGCCTTGGATCTGCATCCAGCATATTAGGTAGGTAATTAGTTCCTGCTAGGGATAACGGCGAAATCGTGAGACTCGGCGAGAGAGGTCAGCGAGTCGGTATTACCCAACCGATGTCACGGGATACAGCGTGCCCCTTCATGGTCGAGGCGAAAGGCTGATTGCGCCTTTGGTTCCGTCGTAAAGGGTGGCTGAGTCTCGCCTTGTGAGTGCTAGGAGAGGTTGCTTCGCATACGTACTCCCCAAGGAGATCAGCATAGTCAGATTCTCCGTTTCCGATCGACTAATTGATCAGCTAGCCACGCTTCGCCTCTGCCAAGGGGGAAGGGGTGCCGTGTTAGATTGTGGTTATGCGGAGGAACGAATGGATGGAGGGGCACTTTGCAAGGTTGACTGGAACACCCTCTGCGGATATAGACATATGCTAATTAATATCGCTATATCCGTACCTCGATACACCTGAATTTCTAGGCACGACACTAGCACGGAAAGGAGCCGCCGTGAAATCAGCGCAGGCGTTAACTATGTTCACGTCGCCGATGGAACACCAGAAAGGCCTCAAGTCAAGTGGCGATCTGAAGGGCAGGTTGAAAGCTCCCACGCAACCAACCAGTTTTCTCGCACTCGATCAGTTTCCGCACCCCCCTATGGCTCGTGTATGTCGTGTTCCGGTAGTGCTTTTCTACCGGGAAACGAGCTAGTGGAATACCGGCCCTAATCATGGCGAAACTCTTGACGGGACAGCGTTGTAGCGGGCTTCACTATTCCGGCAGTGTTCCTTCTTAATGTCTGCCGTGAGTATCTGACAGTTACTTCGGAGACGTGGCCGTTGAACCTCGGCCGCGCCTTTATCTGCATCGAAGTCGGTGATTGTCCTTGTCACGGTGCAAGAGACTTCACCGAGTTTTCATAGGCTTATATTGCGTAAACCATAGACATCTACATTCTACGACTTGTAGATATTATAGGCTTATAAGGGCTGATTTCCCACGTGACAGCCTATACCTATATATGACATATATACGGTTAGCTGTTTGGTGGCTATCCAATAACAAGTCCGGCGATATAACCTATTCGAGAAGTCGAATAGGGGCTAGCAGCCGACCTTTGTATGGAAAGGGGCCGTTAATCTTCGGATATTGCGATCTAGCTGTCGATGTTTAAGTAATGAATTCAGCAAGAACTCGCTTTCACAAGTTATTATCTATATAGTGAAAGGCTCGGTCGATTATAGGTGGAGTATATCGGCATAAAAGCCAACGATCAAGCCACTACATTATGTTTGGGATGGCATTGCTGCCTACTGCTCTACATCCCTAACGGCTGCCCCGGTAACGCCTTCGGATACTCCTCCGATCGACTCTATGGTACGGCAGCCCTCATAAACCGGCGCCCCGCCCGTTCACATAGCAACTTGACTCCTTGGTATTGGGGCCTGTTCCAAGATTGTTGGGTCTGTTTGAAATTGCGGGCTCTGCACGACGTTCATCACGGTCGCTCGGACGTTTCGCTCGATGACGGTGACCTGACCCTCCGGTCTCTCGGGGGCAGACAAAACCTTGTTTAGATATCTGAGCCCACTTTGCAGTGCTTTCACTTTCTTCTCTGCTATCGCCTTGTCCACCAATCCGGTCTTCTCTGATCTCACAGGCCCGCCCGTGTTCACCACCTGTGTTATCATGGCCGGGACGTATGTGACCTGTACCGCAGGCTCTTTGGTAGATCCGTCAATGTTGAGATGCTTGGCCAGTGATTTCCTAGCTGTTTCTTCAAGAGTCGTCCAAGCCTGGTCGTACACGTCAGCGGTCGCCTGGTCGGCCACGCTACCCATGCATAGGATCCGCGCAAGGGCCCGATCCTCCGGCTTGCTTAACTGCAGCGATCGGAAGCCCTTTTCGCGAAGTAGATTCAGCCGGCGCTCAAGGACTGAATCGTAGCCCTGACGCGGGGTTCGCCCCCCGGATATTATATCCATCCCGGCCTCAAACCCGGTTTTCAGAGCATCGAAGTTGGACTGGGTCAGCCTTTGCGCGCCATTCCAGTTCAAGTGGCCGGCGGCCCCGGCGACGTCCAATATCTGCTCCATGAAACGGAGTTTAAAGCTCTGCGAGTGACCCCTCATCTTCAAGAGGCTGCCCAGAGAGGCGGGCGCATTTTCGGCCTGAGCTAACTGCGCTAGGTTGAATTCGGCGGCGAGCTCGATGTTTCGGATGATGTTATCCAGGTCCTCGGGCGGCAGGCGCTCGAAACACGTCAGAAGATCGGCTCTGACAGCCTTCAAGAGGATCATGTCGTGGTTCAAGGCCGAGATGTCCTCACCGGTCTTTTCCATGTACCTCCTAGAGAGTTCGTCGTCCTTTCCCACATCATTTACGACTACAGAGGTGATGAGGGCGTATAATTCAGTCGGCGTCCTGATGGATTCCTCGTAGAAATTGTGCATCCACGCGAACGATTCGCGCGAGAGCCTCAGGGACTCGGCCTGGTTCGCGACAAAGGTATCGTACCGGTTGTCGAAAATCCATTTCATACACAGCGCCCCGACAAGCGTCCGATTGACCTCGTCGTAATCCTTCCCGTATAAGATGCGGGACGGGGACGTTGTCCCTAAGGACCCGGCGCCTGGCTGAGCACTTCCTCTGCGCTCCACGGTGTAGGCACGCTGAAGATGGACAAGCTCTTTCTGGAAATCGGCATGTATGAGACGCAGGAAATCCTCGTCAGGAAGAGCGAAAAGATCCTTCCGCTGTTTGGTGTATTCCCAGAGACGGCTGGCAGCCATGTTTCAAGGCTGCTTGATGAGAAGAGGAGGACGAAAAAAGTTGTAAAGAGGTGAAGTCTAACAGCCTTGTTGTATGTGGATGGGTGAATTCGAAGATCATGCCCGGCTTTGGCAATGACATCGAGATGCAGGAGGCAGGTAATATTAGTACAGGTACGGAGTGCACCAGGTACCTTTCGGAACACGGCTTTTAGAGGTACTGGGTACACAGCCCGGGAAGAGAGGTACCTAAAGTAAGGTGCATTAGGCTAGGTTGACAGGTGTGTGGATGTGTACTAACCTCGAAGTTGGGGTGCCCAGGTACCTGGGTCCCTAACCCGCATATGTACCTAAAGGGGTAGGATATTATACCTAGGTCGGTCCCTGATAGCACCCCCTCGGCATTCACCTTTCGGCTGATGACGACAATGCCTACGGCTATGAAGCATCAGGCCGTCCCAGCCACTGCTCACAGTCTCTACACTTACGCTTTTCAGGTAGTGCCCTCCCGGACGGGGAAGTGGTATACCGAGAGAAGGTGACAAGCCCTAGATGGAGAGAGAACTGCTTGATATAGGTAGTGACAAACGGTCCTACGTCGACCGTGGCCATGAAGATTTCCTCCAGTTCATCCACGCCTAGATCACCCAGTCCCCTATTCTCCGTCCGATAGCAAGTAAGTGACAAGAACAATAATACAAGGCACAGCGGTTTCGCACACTGTCATCATACTAAGGTCCTGTAGGAAGTTACCCACGAGCAAACCCGACCGTAGAAGGGATAATATTTTCTAGAAATCAAACAAGGTAAGGGAGTCACAAAATACAAGGATATATCTCTACGTACCAAAGCCATTTTCCTTCGCCCGTGGCCTAGACCTTACAGTCGTAATACAAGGGAAAATGTTTTTAAGATGGCCCTCGGCTCCCCTCGAAATCACACAACAGAAACCACCTCACCCCAATCTCGATGAATTTCCGGCGCATCCTAGTTTGTTACCTCTAGTGTTACACGGGGATGAAGCCCTGTACTAATAATTAGGCTATGAAGGTTAGGAGGATAATATCGGGTATTAAGGTCGCCGCTTCGGCGACTTACTAAGGAAAAGTCTTAAATAAGCTACGGATAACTTCGGCATTAAGGTACCTAGGTATTAGGGTACGAAGGTATTTCGGGAGCTATATTAAAACGAGATAGGGACTAAAGAAACTAAGAGAGAATAAGGACTTAAGAAACCCCCTATAGAATTATTAGTTAAAATTAAACCTATTTTAAGTATATTTCCTTATTATAGATAATTTTATATTACTTTTACCTTTATAACTTTATTATAAGTTAATAATAAGGAAAGCCTACGCCCCGGCCGGTATCGTACGCCGAAGCCGCTACTCCGGTACTATCGCTACTAGATTAACCTCGATCCTTTACTAAAGAACCGGAGCCGTAGGCGTTCCCGCTTCCGCGGATTACTACCCTAGGATTAGCGTCGGTTTCTATAGCGGAAGTAGCCCGGATAGTAGCTACGATTAACGAACTAAAAGCCGTAATAATAGAGTTAAAGGCTAAGAACGCCGAGCGATAGCGAACCTTTCCGGCGCCTTAATTAAAACTAACCCCCGAACCGACCGATAAATCCCTCGTCGTATATTAACCTTAAGAATACGAGGTAGTTATAGCGGATATCCCGGAGATTATAAACTCGGGGGTAGTTATACGTAATTTTCTATAATAAATCGTAGATTTATATAAGTAGATAAAATAAGTATATTAAAGCCTAGCGATATTAGCTAATTAAGTCGATATAAGATATCGATAAAATACGATCCTAAAGGAATAGTACGAATAATTACGGTAACTTTACTAAACCGCTACGGCTATATAAGCTACCGGTATCCGAACTACGAAGATATAGATCTATAAGTTCTAGAAGTAGGTCGTAGAGTAAAGTACTTACTTCGCTTAAAACGTATAGGAAACCGTAGCTAAGTTTACCCGATAAAATAAAGTACGAACAGCCGCTATAGATTAACTTCGAAACGCCGTATTATAAAACTAACGAGCCTTAACCTAATTACGCGAAGAATATAATAAATTAGTAACGGACGTTAGCTCCTAGGCTACGTAAAAGGATAAATAAATTAACGAGATCCTTAATAAGGAATACCTTATCCCCGGGGTTATAGAGGAAAAAACTTAGTTAATTAAAGACGACCTTAAGGCTTACGCGGTTAATTTAATTAAGGAGTATTAGTAACGACGATTAAGTAATAAGTTAACGGATATTAAATTTATTATCGTCGGAGCTAGTTAAAGGATAAGGACCTCTATTCCCGCGCCGGGCGCCCGTATTACGATAACGTTTACCGGGAAATATATTAATAGCGAGGTTAGAATAAGGGAAATTATTTCCGATGGCGTATTTTAAGACGCCGCGGCTAAACGTATCGTCGCGCGCGTAAGAATCCGTTTCTAGGATACCGCGGTAGGCGCTTTTATATTAAGAGGAGCCGGGCGAGAACTACCGTAACTACTACGGATCCCGCGGAATGCCTTAGGGGACCCGGGGGATTCCGACGACTCGGATAGCTTAGAATCTAGGGACCCGTAAAGGCCGCGACGCTTATCCGGCGCCCTTAAGGAACCTTAGGAGCCTTTCGACCCGGCCGAAGAACGTATGATCCGGGCTTAAACTAAAGCTATAAATAATCGACGAAGTATTACGGTAACGATTAATTTAATATACTTTATTAAGCTTACGGCTTATAACGATAAAGACTTAGTTAAGTTCCGATTATGATAAATTAAGGTTAAATCCTACCTTAAAACTTACGAAGAAAGTTTTACCCGGGATATTTAAAAGATTAATTAAATAGGATCGATACTTACCGAAAAGGCCTAGCTTTAGTATTAATAACGACTAGCTTAAGTAAAATGATTAATAGTCGTCGATACTTAGATAGGATATTCTTAAGTACTTTAAAAGCGGTTTAAAGACCCCGCCGAACGATATCGTAACTTTAAAAAGATATAAGAACTTAAATACTAAGGAGATATCTTTTAATATCTTACCGAGCTTATAGATCTTAACGACGTCGTTTAATAATCCGGAATTACCTTTTAGAATTATATCGTCCGTACTTTACCCGATGAAATAACGAAGCTAGTTTATTTACGATTAAGTAATATCCTTAAAAGCGACGAAGCCTTCCTTAGAGTAATTAAAGAAGCCGGTTAAATCTATAAAAATATAATAACTAACCTAAGGATTTCGGGAAAAGGAGGATCCGCTTCGTAGAAGGAATATACGAAAGCGGATTAATAATAGAGGTAACCCGTAAAAGAGACTTACTTTCGCTTAAGTTAACCGGTAAACGAACGTAAAAGTAAGGATAGTAAGAAACCCGTACCGGCTAAGGACTTACGATAGGTAGATAATAAAGAGGCTTTGGCTAGAATTAACTAGGCCGTTATCGATTAGCGAAAGAAAGATAAGAAAGCCTATTAGAGGTATGGAAGGGATAATTATTAAACCTTAGCCTGCTTCGTAAAAAAGGACTTAGAAGAACGGGACTTACTTACGCTACCTAAAAAGATTTCATCGGGAAAAAGAGGAAGGGAAAAGCCCGAATTACTACCTAATAAAAGGGCTAGGATCGATATTATTATACGATAGGAGGAAATTCTTTCCCGTATTATAAAGCTATTCGATTTCGATAAAGAACGGGATTTTTAAATGCCCCCCCGTAAGCGTTAACGGAAGAAAGGGGCGATAAAAATAACGTAAAGATTACGGCTATAAAACGGCCCGGAACGCTAGAAGTAACGGAAGTAGTATTAATAGCGAAGAAATTACGAGTCCCTTAGCGTAACTTAGACGAGTTAAGGTTAGGAAAACGGCTTATTTATACGATATAGATAAAATATTAGGGAAAAGAATACCTCTTGCGAGTCTTTCTAAATATCGGTAGCGAGGTATCTCTAATTAACGCCGCTAAAGTCGAGTAATTACGCCTTTTTATTAATTAACGCTTTAAGCCTAGAACCTTAATAGGATTTAACGGCTCGGAGATTTCGTTAAGAGGACTTTAATATATAAATAAAATAAAGCTCCGTAGTTACGAGTATATCTACCGTATCGCTTAGGAAATTAATAAATTAAACGAAGAGGTCGATGCTATCCTATCGTAATAATAAATAGAAGAATATCCTCCCTAAGGATTATTTATAGACGGACGGTTATACTTTAACTCGCCTTAGTACTAGAATTATCGCTTACGGCTAGTTCGTATAGGAACTATACGAGAAATAGAGGCTTTAATATAAGTACCGGAATAATTTCGTAACTTCGTTTTTATTATAACTAAGGAAGCCGGATAACGGTTTCTTAATCGGTAACCGTAGGACTACGCTATCGAGCTTCGTCCGGGGATTATTCCCCCGTAGGGACCCTTATATGCTATAAGCGGACGATAGTGAGGAGGAGCAGAGCGTACGCGATACTGGAGGCCCGGATAGGTTCACTCGAAAGTATATTCTATCGGAGATTATAGTACGTACGATAGTCCAAGATAGATAAAACTAATGTTATTATATTAATCGAGAGGTAAGGAATCTAATGTAGTTATCGTATCTTAGTTATGCCCCTTAGTCGTAGAGATATAGTAGTCGCTAGCCCGAAGGTATAAGAGGTAAGGGGAAAAAAGGGGCAAAACGCAAAAGTTATTTATTCGGCTATAGCGGTACGACGAAGTAACTTAAGCGCTTATAACTAAAATAAATATACTAATCGAAGAACGACAAATCTAATGGTAAAAACGAATCTTTAATTAAGGTAAAAATAATAAAGATAGTAATCTAGCTAGGTAATGAATTAAATAATAAGCATAGTATGTCCCGTACTTACGGGAGCTATGGTTACTTTATATAGGTATAAGGCCTATCGTAACGTATTACGTAATATATTAAAAAGGCATGTCTTACCGTACTACTATAGCCTTCCTAGTTTAATTATACCGTAAGGGATAATTAAACTAAAAAGGGTAGTACGATATGTCCCGATTAATATCTTCCTTTAAAAATTACCGCGAAACTTTATTCCTCCGGCTATTATCTAACTACTACGGCCGCGTCTTTAACTTCTCGTCTAATATTATAAGGGGGCCCTTTTATTACTTTATGTTACGGTTTTAAGAGCTGTTCGCTGGGTAAAAGCCGTATGTTAATGAACTAAAGCTAGACGAGGAGAAAAAGGAAGAAAGTATGCCCTATAGGCCGTACTTACGACAGCTAGCCTTATCCGCCGTAGGTACTAATTACGTACTAAGCCCTGGTACTAGCTAAGGCCCTACTATAGGCATAGCCTATTATATAAGGTCCCCTCCCGGAAAAAAAAAGTACGCCCTACCGCCCTTTTCTTCGGCGTCTAGCCCTAATAACCTAACCCGTTTTTCTCCGCGCGCCTTAGGATGCGTACCGCATCCTTAGGTACTGCCTCCGTCCCCCGGGTTACTACCTCCGCCGCCTAGGGTACTAATATATCCCTAGGCCTCCTTCCGTTCGTACGTTTCCCGGGGTATTAATGCCTCCCGGGTATGGCCTTATTCTCCTTCTCCTTTCCGGCGGTTATACTATACCCCGGGGTCTCCTCCTCTTCCTCCGTTTCCTTCCCGGGGCCTTTCGTTTTCCCGGGGTACTACGCCGGGCGCCTCTAGCCCCCCGGCGCTCTTCCCCCGGGTCCTACTCTTCCCCGAGATCTCCTCCTTTCCCTCCTTATCCTTCTCCTCCTAAGGTACTACCGGCGCTCCGGGTACTATCTAGCCTCCCGGTATACTATTTCCTTAGGGCCGCCGTTTCCGTCTCCCGGGTTACGTTATCCGCTTCCCGGGCTACTATCTTCGTTCCCCGGGATGCTACTACTTCCCGGGGGCTGCTAATCCCGATCCTCCTGTTAAACCGTAGAGCTTTAAAGCCCCGCGTACGAAGTCGCGCATAGGCGCCTACTAGGTCCAGCCTAGCTCCCGTAGCCACGGGATCGTCGGTCCGTCTACCGCCGTTTAAAGACCCTCGTTTATCTTCCGCTAACGGAGCTAAAGGCTCCGCCTAAAAGCGTACTAAGGCGCGCTCTCCCGTCTACTGCTAAAAGGCCTAGGCCTCTCCTACCGTTTAAAGGCTAAGGGCCTATCCTTCCGTTTAAAGGCTAGGGGCCTATCCTTCCGTTTAAAGGCCAGGGGCCTATCCTTCCGTTTAAAGGCCAGGGGCCTATCCGTACTACTAGCGGAGCCGCGAGGCTCCGCCGGAAGACGTACTAAGGTACGCCGTCCCTGCTCGTTTAAAAACTATCGTTTATCGTCCGCTAGCGGAGCTAAGGGCTCCGCCTAAGGGCGCGCGGGGGCGCGCCCTCCCGTTTGCTACTAGCGCCGCTAGCGCCTTTATCGATGCTAAGAGACCGGTGGTCTCTCCGTAAACCGCTAGTACCTCTGGTACCCTTATCGAAGTACTATTATCCTAGCTTAACCTATCGTTTCGTCGCTATTTTAACGCCGTTCCTTCCTTATGTTACGCCTCGGGCGTTCTTAACTCTCGACGAGCGCTATGCTCTAGCGCTTTACTATCTTTCTCCGGAAAAAAATTTTCCGCCGTTTTTAGCCGTATTTTTCGTCGTTCTTATCTTAAAATTACCGTCTAAATCTGCGTTTTCTCGGGGTTATCGGTCGTTTCTTCGGTTATCTTATGTCGGTCTTCGTCCGTAGGTACTACTACCGGCGCGTATGTCCAAAAGCTAATACCGCCTTTCCGACTGCTGGCTTTGCTAGCTACCGCTTCCTTTAGTACTACATCGCCGTTCCTATTGCTAATTCCGCTCGTTAAAATGCTACTGCTTCCGTAAAACGATAAAAGAAGGTTGGTTTAGCTTTTTATTACGGTTTTAAGAGCTATTCGCTAGGTAAAAGCCGTATGTTAATAAACTAAAGTTAAACGAGGAGAAAAAGGAAGAAAGTATGCCCTATAGGCCGTACTTACGACAGCTAGCCTTATCCGCCGTAGGTACTGATTACGTACTAAGCCCTAGCACTAGCCAGAGCCCTACTATAGGCATAGCCCATTACACTTTATAACTAACTTAGCCCGGTTTACCTTTACCGATCTAACCCGATCGGCGTTTTCTTTCTTTATTTCGACTACCTTCTTCTTAGTCTCGTCCTAGCCCTCCTAGTTAAGGGGATAGCAAGGGAGCGGGCGCGTCTTAAGGATTAATTAAGTATTTTCCCTTTACCTATACGGTATAAAGGTCTCTCCCGATTAAAAAGCCTTAATCTTTTCTAGTCCGGGGGAAGGAAAGAAGCGCGTTATAACCTTAACGAGGTTATTATAGCGGAGGTTTACGTTTATTAATATAAGGGAATAAGGGGGGTTAGGTATTAAGGTTATAAAGGAACGGCGGACTTCGGCTTACGCGATAAACCGAACGAAGGATTTACGGCTAGGGGGCTCGCCGATCGGCGTATTCTACGCCGAGGCTATAGCGTTAATAAGGTCGATTCGCTTTTAATAATTTACGGCTTACCGGAAACGCTTAACGATACTAACCCCTCCCTTTAAAACCCGAACGCTATAAAATTATTCTATTATTTCGGCGTATTTTCTTATGGTATTAAAGGGGTCGAGTCCCTTATTCTCTTAGGCTTAACGCGCGACCTCGATCGGTCGTTTAAAGATAAGATACGGTAAAATACCGCTTTAAAAACCGTAACTAAAGCTATTTTATTAATTTATTAACGCGACGTAATAAGTAGACTAAGAGGTTATATTAGGCTCGAAATTACCGTCTTCTTATGTTCGCCGTAATTAGCCGAACGCGTACGCCGCCCGATCGAAGACGCCGTCCTTAACTATATTAAAGCTAAATAATCTTCGGGGCTTAAGAAGGTATAGTATTACGGCGAAGTAGGCTTAGGAGAACTTTAAGGGGTCGGTAATAATTCGTTCGGGGTTTATTAGATCCGTATGGATCGTAAAGACTAAAGTAAAGGCAGGGTTATCGAAGAGATATTAACGGGTTAGGAAGTTAAACGATTCTATCGATCGATAGCCTATCGTTTAATACGGGTTTACTTTAAAGGCCGCCTTTCTACCTTCGAGGTTATAGTTAATTATAATATAAAAGGCGCGGATATCTTCGTTAATAAGGTAGTCGTAGCGGACGACGTAAACGAAAGAATTAGCTAGGGCTACCTTCGTTTATTCTTATAGCTATTAGTTTATAGTTCGGGGTCGATTAACGGATAACCGGAAGGCCTAGGCTATATCGGATCTTAACTCGATCGGACCCTTTCCCGAATCGTAATTATCTAGAGTATTAAGTTAATACTTCTTTATATTACTTTAGTTATCTTTATTACTATAAATCTCCCGTAGGAGTTTTATTAAGTTAGCTAAATCGGTACGACGTACGTTTCTATGGACGAAAGGAAGGAAGAAGGAGGGAGGGATTCCGGCGGAGCGGGGGAAAGATATAATAAAAATAAAAAAAAAAAAGAATTAAAAGGAGAGGGAGAAAAGATAATAAGTTAAAGGTAAAGATAAGAATTTAAATTAATAATAAGAAAGGCAGGCTAGAGATTAATAAGAATATAATGATTATGGGGGAGGGGTTTTCGAAATAAGATACCTAAAGAGGAAAAAGAGAGGGAGGAAGGAAGACGTATTAACGATATAGTTAGATATACCTTTACGGTTAACGCTTTAGGAAAGCGCGTTCTCCCGCGTACGTATAGAGCTATAATAAGAAACGCGTTAGCTTATAGCTTCCTATTATATACTCTTAATAAAGTAATAAGTACGTACGTTCGTAGATTCGTAATTAAACGTAGGCTAAGGTAGGTACTATCGAAACTCTCCTAAGTACGGTACTTACGACCTAGGTAACGTATTCGATTCTTTCGTTCTCGTCCGACCTTCCTTCTTATTTCTCGTTATTCTACGGTTCCGATTTACTTCCTTTCTTTTATTCCTTAAGTCTTCTATCTTCGTTTTAATTCGTTTTTCGATTTTTCTTAATTCTAGATTTATAATTTCGTCGTCCCTATCTCTTTCTTTCTTATATATATATATATAATAAACCCTACTATCTAAAAGTAACTCCTTAAACTAAACCGGGCGACCGTCCTTAAGCTATTCGAGTAGCTTAAGGCTACGGGGATTACCGACGAGAAGATCGCCGGGGCGTTTAAGAAGGCTAAGGAGAATAAGAAAAAGGCCGTAACGTATTAGCGGGCTAAGTCGATACCGCCGCCGGTAAACCTAATAAATAAGTAGCCCGACGAATTCTTCCGCCGCTTATCCTTTATCGAGAAATTCCGGGACGTTAATCGATTAATCCCTAAGCCTTAGTAGGTATCGTACGCCCCGTATTCTCGCCCGCTAGACTAAAGCCCGAAAGTAATTATCGGCCGGTAGCTCCGGGGTATCGAAGAAATTCGGATAATAAATTAATAGCGTTAGATATATAGCTCTTAATATTAATAAGATCTATTAATCGAAGGCTATATTAATTAATAATAAGATAATTCGTAACGTTCGGTTTTATTTTCTAGGTAAGCCGGCGGCCGGCCGGTATATCGCATGGAAGATTATAAGTAAGGACTTTTAAGAGGTTACCTACCTTTAAAGCTACGTTATATCCCTCGCCCGTTACGTTTAATCCTTTCGCCGTCGGACGTTATTTATGGAAATTAATAATAAGGGCCCGGTTAACGAATATTTCCGTCGATTAACGACGGACCTTCGTTACGTCGCTAGTTTATTCGTTTAATAATATAAGGTACTATAGTGGTGCGGTGGATCTAGGCCACGTAGCCTTTTCGATGTGTATTTATATGGGTCGCGTACTTATATTTTCATTAGCCAGACTTAGACCTGTAGATATTACGACCTATAGCCATTTACTCGTTTCTTACTATGCCTTTTTAGCTATCCTCGTCTTTGCCTTTCTAGTCTCCCTTTTCCCAGCTGCCGTTTTCAGCTGGCCGATTAACCGATTATAGCTGTTTACAGCTGTAATCTTGGTTAATCGGCACTAGGCCAGTTGTTAGCAGTTAGGTAGCCGTTTCGTGCCTCCGTTAGCGTGTCCACGCTGCTCCTATTTAGTGGCGACTACCTAATAGCCCGAGCCGTAACCTCATTAGTCTTAGGAGCGACCTTTTGCGCCCGTTTTTATAGTTATTAGGTTCAGGATACGTCGATCAGGAGATCCCTAGAGTTTCGTTTAATTAGGAGCTATTTTCGTGGCTCCGGAGCCGTTTTCGTGGCTTTTGGCCTTAGCTTTTTAGGTTAGGATTAACGGGAGGGCAGACAACCATGGCGACCATCAATAACCTACGCCCTCTCATTAGCTTTTGATTAGCTTACCTAAAAGCTCGTTCGCCGATTAGTAGATCTATCTTATCCTCGTTTCTTAATTATCTCTTTTAAAGGAGCTATACCCGTTTTTTACCCGGTTTCGCCTTCGTTTTTAACAGTACCTAGATGGTAGTTTTTCGCCCTTAGTTAATCTGACTAAGTTACCGCTACTACCCCCTTTTATAACACGCGCTTAAAGGCAGTTAGTCCTTTCCGATCGGTTTATTTTAATTGCAAGAGGCTTACCGATAACTCCGATCGCCCTTGTTTTATCCCTGCTAGCTAGTTACGGCACCTAGGGAGGTCTCTCCTTGCCTCCCTAACCGATAGGTACTACGATGCCTTTAATTACTACAAGAAGATACCGATATACCTTATACCCACGAACCTAATCGGGACCTACCGATTAGCGCGATAGACCTACAAACGATACCGCGATATACGAATTAAACAGGATATTAAATAAGAAAGCCTAGAAATAGCCATAGGAATAGTAACGCCCAGAGACCCCTCTTGTCGCCCTTACCGATATATAGTTAGTAGGAAGAGCCTAAAGAGCCCCTAGAACCACGTACAGGGGAGGGATCGAGGGTTAAGGGAAGCCCGGTAGATGCTACCGGACGAATATAGAAACGGTTATACGAATAACAGCCAGAAATAAGTCAGGAAATAGTCGGGTATGAATAGGATATATTAATTAGTTTATAGGATTAGGAATTAGTTGAAAAGGATCGGCAATAGTTATAAACGAGAAGGACGGGATTACGTTATATCGTATGGGGATTGTTTCTTTCGTTTCTTACGGGAGCTACGCTTATTTTACCTGCCCGTTGCAGTTCCTATTTCCTGACTGTTAATCCCTGTTGTTTCTTGGTGGCCCTAATGGACCTAGCTCGCTCCTAGTTAATTAGGGTTAATTAGGAACAGGTTAATTAGGTTAGTTTATAGGATATAGCTCCGCCAGCCTAGTTATTCTTATTATTAGATCTTTCCTATTTCCTATTAATCGTTAATTAAACTGGCTTAGCTCCTAGTTGGTAACGATTGAATAGGTTCGGGATTGTTTAGGTTTAGGTATAGTTAGGTACGGTTGCAGTTAGTTACCTACCCCACCACCCACTTGTTGCTATTGCAATCGTTCCCAGTTATCAGGATTACCCTATTTCTTCCTAACTTATCCTATTAGCCTTTAATTAAACTAACTAGCTTTCAGTTAATCAGGGTTGATCGGGATCAGGTTAATTAGGTTGTTTAGGATTAACAGGAAACGAGAGCTACCGCACCTATTGTATTAGGAGTTTAATTATTCCTTGCGGATTAATTGAACTAGGGAGGCTGTAGTAGTGCGGTGGATCTAGGCCACGTAGCCTTTTCGATGTATATTTATATGGGTCGCGTACTCATATTTTCATTAGCTAGACTTAGACCTATAGACATTACGACCTACAGCCATTTACTCGTTTCTTACCATGCCTCTCTAGCTATCCTCGTCTTTGCCTTTCCAGTCTCCCTTTTCCCAGCTGCCGTTTTCAGCTGGCCGATCAACCGATTACAGCTATTTACAGCTGTGATCTTGGTTGATCGGCACTGGGCCAGTTGTTGGCAGTTGGGTAGCCGTTTCGTGCCTCCGTCAGCGTGCCCACGCTGCTCCTGTCCAGTACCTAACGAGGTACCCTGCTAGTACTACGAGCGCCGGTCCGCCCCCTCCGATACTACTAAGTACGCGGGTATATAGCCCTTCTTTTTCTACCGATCCCTAGCCCTTAATCGTATCTTCGGGTACTTTTACGGCGTTTATTTCTTCTTTATTAACGGGATACGTTATAAATTTCGTAACGAGCGGTTTACCTACCTACGGATAAGGATAAATCGTAACTCCCCTTTAATAAAGGATCTAAACCAGGCCTTATACCCGCTTATAATATAAATAACAGGGAAGGAGTTACTATTTATAATAAACTCGAAGATCGCTACTTTCCGGGGATCGGGAAGTAAGTAAGTTTTTAGTTTTTTTAGTAACTAATAAGTAAAGGATAGGGTAAGAGGACTAAGAGGAAAAAAGAGGTATTAATCGGTAGGTATACGTTACTTCTAGCTTATTTTTAAACGCGTATTCCTTTTCTTTTCTTTTTCTTTTGCTTTTATTAATATAAATTACTTTCCTTACTTTCCCTTTAAATACTAAAATATACCTATATTAAAATGTAATAGTTACGTAATACTAGGATATTAATATCCCGGATTCCTAACGATAAACGTAAAGGATAACTTATCTAAGTATAGAAACGCGTTAATCGGCGTTAATAATCTATAGAAATATACTTTCTTTTAAGGTAAGAAATAAGGAAGGACGTATTTATTAATATTATAATTTAAGGTATTAATTTCGTATATAGGCTACCGGTTTAATAACCATATAGGAATAACTTCTTTCCTCTCTTACTTAGGAAAGCGATTATATATTAAGCTCCTAGGCTTTATTACTCTTCGATCGGTATAGGTAGGTTATTTCGGGATACTATAGCCTTATTATATTATAGTAAGAGGATTATTTATTAAATCGGATCGATCTTCTTAATCCGGGTTTATCGTTAGGTATAACTTCGTATCCTTTAAGCTTTTTATTTAGTATTTCTATTATAATTCGTGCCTTATCGTTCGGGGCTAATCATTTTTCTTCTTCGTCGTCGATTACCGAAGGCATAGGCTCTAGGCCTTCTTTAGCTTAAGGATCGTTAATAGTCGTCGATTCCTAGTTCTTATATTTAGTCGGTAGTAGGCGTATAATTTATTCGTCTTCCTCCGGGTTTTCTAGCTCCTAAAACCCGTTAATATCTTAGGTAAATTTCCGTAGTTTATAGCCTAAAACTAAATATAATAACGTAACTTTATCCGGTTCTTTAAGCTTATAACGACTATAGCTTAGATCTTCGGCGATTAGGTACGGTTCCTTTTAGTAGTACTTTAATTTTACGGCTATCGATTTATTTATATATCGTAACGTATCGTATAATAATACGAGGTCGTCGGTTTTTAGGGGCTCTTTTCGTATCCGGTAAGCGTTTTTCTCGTTCTAGTACCGGGTAGCTTCCTTATATTTAGTCGTTAAAACCTTAACTACGGTTAATATATCTTCCTAGCGTCTTTCGATTAATCGTACGCGTATAACTAAAAGCGATTCTCGGTCCGGGATATTCTTTTAGTTTATAATACGCTAGGTTAGGATAACGGTTTCTATCGGAATAATAACCTTACGCTTATATATTAATTCGTATAGCGATATTCCGTATAAGCGCGTCGAGGTCCTATTTACTTATATAATTACCCTTAATAGGTTCGTTTATTTCCGATCGCTATCGTTTATACCTTTTATAAGGCTTCCGTGAATTACTTTATATCTAACCTCGATTATACCTTAGGATTACGGGAAATAAGTAGTATCGATTTTAACTCTAGTACCGACTAGCTTTGTTATTTTACGGACCTTTTTTTTATTCTCGGAATTATTATTATACTTAATTACTAGGGGTACGTCGTACTATAGGAATATCTACTCCTAGAAGAACTTAGCGATCGTTTTAGAATCTATTTTTCTAATGGCTCGGGCTTCGAAAAAACCGGATAGTTCGTTTCGTATTTCGATTATTACGATAAATCCGTTATTTATTAATATATATTATACGTTTATTATTTAATAAATAAGAACGTTAATTAGCTCGTTATATAAGGCGGGATCGACTTTCCGGATATTATTTCCTTTTTAATATTTAGGATACGATTTAACCTTTCGGGCGACGTATTCGAATATACCGCGCTAGTAGTATAGTTTAGTTATCCGATCGTAGGTCGAAGTACGTTCCCTATAGCCGAAATCCTCGTAGTAATCCTTAATTATAGCTTTACGTAGTTTCTCCTGGTCGATAATTCGTCGTATATCCTTATATTTCTCGGGCTTCTTCCATAGGATATCCTTTGAAACGACGTATTTAAGCGCTTCCTTCTTAAACCGGGTCTATCGCTTTTAATACCCTATTAATCGGTTATCTTTTAATCGGTTAAATAATTAAAATCGCGTAAGAAACGTTACTATTTCCTACGATTCTATCGACTATTCTTCCGGCGGTTATAACGGTAGGGCTTTATCGTTAAATTACTCGACGACGTTAAGTAATACGACTATATTTACGTATATTATATTAAGCTATATATTAATAAAGTCCTTTATATCGCTTTCTTATTAATCGTCGTCGTCGTCGCTTAGGCCGTTAGGTTTACGTAAGAAACCGTCCGTAGCGGAATATCTCTTACCGGATATATATTAAATATCGAAGCTAAATATTTTAATATAGGCTATCTACTTAATAAGGATAGCGCCCGGGAGACTAAAGAATCCGTCGTTAAGCTAAGCGATTAATACTTTAGCGTCGGTTTTAAGTACGAAGTAAATGCCGTAAAGGTAGTTTCGAAGCCGTCGTAAGGACTTAATAATTCCTAGATACTTTCGTTTCGTAGCGTCGTAATTTAACTCCGTCCTTCTCTAGATTCCTAACTCGTATTTCGAAGGTTTAAAGTTATTTTTATCGTTATTCTAACCTAATACGTAGCCTTAATCGTTTCTTAATACGTCGATTTTTACTCGGATTAACTATTCGATAATATAGTTTAAAATAATTAATACCGGTACGTTAATAAAAGTAATCTTAAGCGAATTTATAGTATGTTATTAATCGATACTTTAAATAAAGTATGTTCCCTTACGTATTAATATTAAGAGAGGTTTAGTAACTATGGCGTAATAATCGATCCATATCCTAAAGAAAACCGTAATACCGATAAAAAACCTTACTTCGTTTATATTCTTATATAACTTCTACTTTAAAATCTTAACTATCTTAGCTTCCGAGGACTTCCTATCGTTTATACCGTATAAATATCCGACGATTACCGTACTACCTTTATACTAAGTAGATTTAATAGCGTTAATAATAATACCGGTTTATTTAAAGTTTAAGAAAACGGCGTCGATATTTTCTAAGTACTTTAGGATAAAGTATCGTATTCCCGGAAAAGCCTCCTAGTTATCGTATCTCGATATTAGCCCTTTAATATTAACGTCGTCGAAGAAAGGCTTGTACTTAATAGGAACTAAATCGTAAAGAATTCGTATAACGGCTCGGAGAAAAGCGGTAATTAAGTTCGTCGCGCCTTATAATAGAATCGTTATACGTAAAAGGCTAATAAAAGTAGCGAACGTAGTTAGGTTACGGTTCGTTTCCGCTAGCGTTATTTAGTCGTACCTAGAGAAAAAGTCGACGATTATAAGGATTAAATATATAGCGAATTCTTAGGTAAAGAAGTCTCCGTTTCGGGATAGGAAGGCGTCGTAAATAATCTAGGCGTTAAGTTTTATCGTAGAGTTAATAAGTCGTAAACTACTATCTTTCTTTTCGATTATAAATTACGTATTTCGATAAGGACCGTAACTCTCTTCTAGGATTCCGTTCTTTAGTCGTATACGTAAGACTTCGATTACTCGTTCCTTAAGGGATATTAGGATAGGGATGTCCTTAGCTTATTAGGCGTTATATAGTACCGTTCTGATCTTATAATCGGGGTAAACCTTAGGTCGGATTTTTCCGATTTTAGAGAAATCCTAGGCTAGGGCTATCTTTTTTCGGTATAGGATCTTAATAAGTACGTCTTTCTCCTAATCGGTTAATTCCGTATCTAATAAACCTACTTTAATAGCGTTAAGTCTTTCCGTTATTAATCTAATACCTCGGGGGTTACTAATAAATCTTAGTATAATATTCTTATAGGGTTTATCGCGCTATAATATATCTAATGGCTCGTATTTCGACTTAATCTCCCTTATTACTTAATCCTTTTAATCGAGTATTCCTAGCGGTATTTAACCGTTTAACGGTACGTTATCTACGGGTTAAACTTTACGCGACTTAGGTTTATATATAGTATTAATTAAAAACGTACGTTTAGCTTAGTAAGTTAATTCCGAAATAAGGGCTATATTTCGCTTATATTATTTCGATTCTTACGTCGTATATCGAATTACCTTCGTAACGGCTTTACTAAAAACGTAAAGGAATTCCTCGTCGCTTAATCTAGCGATCGCTTTATCTCCTTCTTCCAAACTAAGTTCGAGGGCCGATAAGTCCTTAGCTTCCGAGATAGGTATTACTTCTATATCGTCGTTATAAAGGCGGGTATAATTAATTTTAACTTAGAGGCTAGCGTCGGTTTCTAGGTACTCGGCTAGGAACGCGTTTTTAGGCCTATATATGCTATTAAAGCGGCCTAAGGTATTAATAGTATATAGTTTTCCTAATCGCCGAATATAAGGCTTAGTAACGTATCGCTTCTTAAGTTAATAATAAAAGGGATTATTATCCGGGCCGAGCTAAAGTTAACGGTTCTTATAAAGGTACTTCCGTCGAATTTAAATTTCATACGAAACTAGAAAATAAAGTTTATACTAAGTAATAAAGGGTAACTAACGAACCTATCTTTAACGACGTAGATCGGTAAGCGAAGGTAGTAATCGGTAAGCTAAATAAAACCGTCGATTATTCCTATATATAAGGTCTTTATAAAGGATCTAAAACCTCGCTATATCGCTTTAGTACTGGTTATAGGAAAACGCTACTTCTTTATATAGCTTTTTACGATTATATTAAACTACGTCCCTATATCGATTACCGTAGATACGAGAGCTTCGTTTCCGTTAGGTTTTACGTTAATTACTAGCTTAAGGAGAAGCCGGATATAGTTTTTAATATCCTTCGCGATAATAGAATTTACCGCTATTCTATTCGAAGGGTTAGTAAACGGGGCGGTGGTTTACGGTACGCTAGGTATCTTAACGCTTTCTTCCCGATTCTTTTATACCTATTCCTTTATAATCTTAATAACCTTAAGCTAACCTTCGTTAATCTCTATAGCGCGTATCGTAAGGTACTTAATTACTTATTCCGAAAACCCGGGTATAAACTTAATTAGGTCGTCTTACGAAACTTCGAAGCGTTTCCTATTATTCTTACTAATTTTATCTAGCTAAAACTCTCTTAGTAATTCGTTAATAGTCTTCGCCTTCCTAGCTAGGTCGTTCGTATTCGAAGTAGCGTTCTTACCGGCTTTAGTCGGTCTACGCCTAAGCTATAACGATAGAACTTCTATATCCTCTTAATCGGATACTTCTCTTTCGATATATTCGCCGTTAGGACCTTTAGCTCGCTTAATTACGTTAACTTCGACTAGGTCCGTCTTAATAATACCCTTATAATAATAAATATCCTCGTCGTCGATAAAATCCTTAGTCTAATTATAACTTAAGATCCCCGTTTCGTATAATTCGTAGCTATATTTACGTTTCATTATTTAAATAACGTTAATCTCCGATATAGCTCTTAGTATTTCTTCCTGCTTTAATACTACCTCCTCGTTCTTAAAGTATCGTAGGTTAAGGGATATAAGCTTTAGCTTTCCGGCTAGGTAATAATATACTATCCTACGTACCTACTTTAGAGATTCCTTACTTTGGTATGCGTAAAATAGAATATAATAAGCGATCGGTTTTCCTTTACGCTTAGCTTAAGTAATAATCGATCCTAAAATTAACGTTAACTCTAGCTTATTCGGGTTTCCGTTCTCGAAGTAATATAATCGCTTATTACTCCTATGGTAGAACCGATTCTACGTTATATCTATTAATAACGGATAGCGGCTATAGTTATAAAACCGATCGAAAGTATTATAAAACTAACATTCGAATTCCTTATAATTATTCGTTTAGGTTAATAAAATCCTACTACGTATGCCTCGGTAGTTTAATATAATACT
>NW_026251324.1:0-41842 GCF_024521655.1 Durotheca rogersii
CTATATAATAGGAATAATCGACGGTCCTATCTAGCTTATCGATTATTACCTTCGCTTACCGATCTACGTCGTTAAAGATAGGTTCGTTAGTTACCCCTTATTACTTAATATAAACTTCATCTTTTAGTCTCGCATAAAACTCGAATTCGACGGAAGTACCTTTATAGGAACCGTTAACTTTAGCTCGGCCCGGATAATAATCCCTCTCGCTATTAACTTAAAAAGCGATACGTTACTAAGCCTTATACTCGGCGATTAGGAAAACTAGATGCCATTAATACCCTAGGCCGCTTTAATAACGCATATAGACCTAAAAACGCGTTCCTAGCCGAGTACTTAAAAACCGACGCTAATCTTTAAGCTAAAATTAATTATACCCGCCTTTATAACGACGATATAGAAACAATACCTATCCCCGAAGCTAAGGACTTATCGGCCTTCGAACTTAGTTTAAACGAAGGAAATAAAGCGATCGCTAAATTAAGCGACGAAGAATTCCTTTACGTCTTTAGTAAAGCCGTTACGAAGGTAATTCGATATACGACGTAAGAATCGAAATAATATAAGCGAAACCTAGCCCTTATTTCGGAATTAGCTTACTAAGCTAAACGTACGTTTTTAGTTAATACTATATATAAACCTAAGTCGCGTAAAGTTTAATCCGTAAATAATATACCGTCAAACGGCTAAACACCGCTAGAAATACTCGATTAAAAGGATTAAGTAATAAGGAAGGTTAAGTCGAAGTACGAGCCACCAGATATATTATAGCGCGATAGACCCTATAAGAATATTATACTAAGATTCGCTAGTAACTCCCGAGGTATTAGATTAATAACGGAAAGACTTAACGCTATTAAAGTAGGTTTATTAAATACGGAACTAACCGATTAAAAGAAAGACGTACTAATTAAGATCCTATACCGAAGAGAGATAGCCCTAGCCTAGGATTTCTTTAAAATCGGAAAAATCCGACCTAAGGTTTATCCCGATTATAAAATCAGAACGGTACTACATAACGCCTAGCAGGCTAAGGATATCCCTATCCTAATACCCCTTAAAAAACGAATAATCGAAGTCTTACGTATACGACTAAAGAACGAAATCCTAAAAGAAAGTTACGGTCCTTATCGAAATACGTAATTCGTAATCGAAAAGAAAGATAATAATTTACGATTCATTAACTCTACGATAAAACTTAACGCCTAAACCATTCGCGACGCCTTCCTACCCCGAAATAAAGACTCCTTTACCTAAGAATTCGCTATATATCTAATCCTTATAGTCGTCGACTTTTTCTCTAGGTACGACCAAGTAACGCTAACGGAAACGAACCGTAACCTAACTACGTTCGCTACTCCTATTAGCCTTTTACGCATAACGACTCTACCATAAGGCGCGACGAACTTAATTACCGCTTTTCTCCGAGCCGTTATACGAATTCTTTACGATCTAGTTCCTATTAAATACGAGCCCTTCTTCGACGACGTTAATATTAAAGGGCTAGTATCGAAATACGATAACTAGAAGGCTTTTCCGGGAATACGACGCTTTATCCTAAAGCACTTAAAGAATATCGACGCCGTCCTCCTAAACTTCGAATTAATCGATACTATTACTAGCGCCGTTAAATCTACTTAGTATAAAGGTAATACGGTAATCGTCGGATATTTATACGATATAAACGATAAGAAGCCCTCGGAAGCGAAAATAATTAAAATCTTAAAGTAGAAGTTATATAAAAATATAAACGAAGTAAGGTCTTTTATCGGTATTACGGTTTTCTTTAGAATATAGATCGACTACTATGCCATAATCGCTAAACCCCTCCTAATATTAATACGTAAGGAAGTATACTTTATCTAAGGTATCGATTAATAACATACTATAGATTCGTTTAAAACTACTCTTATTAACGTACCGGTATTAATTATTTTAAATTATATTATCGAATAACTAATCCGCGTAAAAGTCGACGCATTAAGAAACGGTTAAGGCTACGTACTAAGTTAGGATAACGACAAAGGTAACTTTAAACCTTCGAAATACGAGTTAAGGATCTAAAAAGAAACGGAATTAAATTACGACGCCACGAAACGAAAGTATCTAGGAATCGTCAAGTCCTTACGACGGCTTCGAAACTACCTTTATAGCATCTACTTCGTACTTAAAACCGACGCTAAAGTACTAATTACCTAACTTAACGACGGATTCTCTAGTCTCCCGGGCACTATCCTTATTAAGTAGATAACCTATATTAAGATATTTAACTTCGATATTTAATATATACCCGGTAAGAAATATTCCGCTACGGACGATCTCTTACGTAAACCTAGCGGCCTAAATAACAACGACGACGATTAATAAGAAGGCGATATAAAGGACTTTATTAATATATAACTTAATATAATATACGCGAATATAGTCGTATTACTTAACGTCGTCGAATAATCTAGCGATAAAGTCCTACCGTTATAACCGCCGGAAGAATAATCGATAGAATCGCAGGAAATAGTAACGTTTCTTACGCGATTTTAACTACTTAACCGATTAAAAAATAACCGATTAACAGGGTATTAAAAGCGACAGACCCGGTTTAAGAAGGAAGCGCTTAAATACGTCGTTTCGGAAGATATCCTATAAAGAAAGCCCGAGAAATATAAGGGCATACGACGAATTATCGACCAGGAGAAACTAGGTAAAGCTATAATTAAGGATTACTACGAAAATTTTAGCCATAAGGAACGTACTTCGACCTACGATCGGATAACTAAACTATACTACTAACGCGATATATTCGAATACGTCGCCCGAAAGGTTAAATCGTATCCTAAATACTAAAAAGAAAATAATACCCGGAAAGTCGACCCCGCCTTATATAACGAGCTAGTTAACGTTCTTACCTACTAGGTAATAAACGTATAATATATACTAATAAATAACGGATTTATCGTAATAATCGAAGTACGAAACGAACTATCCGGTTTTCTCGAAGCCCGAGCCATTAGAAAAATAGATTCTAAGACGATCGCTAAGTTCCTCTAGGAGTAGATATTCCTATAGTACGACGTACCCCTAGTAATTAAATATAATAATAATTCCGAGAATAAAAAGAAGGTCCGAGAAATAACAAAGCTAATCGGTATTAGAATTAAAGTCGGTACTACCTATTTCCCGTAATCCCGGGGTATAATCGAGATTAAGTATAAAGTAATTCGCGAAGGCCTTATAAAAGGTATAAACGGTAACGATCGGGAATAAACGAATATATTAAAGGTAATTATATAAGTAAATAAAACCTCGACGCGCTTATACGGAATATCGTTATACGAACTAATATATAAGCGTAAAGCTATTATCCCGATAGAAACCGTTATCCTAACCTAACGTATTATAAATTAAAAGAATATCCCGGACTAAGAATCGCTTTTAGCTATACGCGTATAACTAATCGAAAAACGTTAGGAAGATATATTAGCCGTATCTAAGGTTCTAGCGACTAAACATAAGGAAGCTACCCGGTACCAGGACGAAAAGAACGCTTACCGGATACGAAAAGAGCCCCTAAAAGCCGACGACCTCGTACTACTATACGATACGCTACGATATATAAATAAATCGATAGCCGTAAAACTAAAGTACCATTAAAAGAAACCGTACCTAATTACCGAAGATCTAGGCTATAACCGTTATAAGCTTAAAGAACCGGATAAAGTTACGCTATTATACCTAGTTTTAGGCTATAAACTACGGAAATTCATTTAAAATACTAACGGGTTTTAAAAGCTAGAAAACCCGGAAAAAAACGAATAAACTATACGCCTATTACTAATTAAATATAAGGACTAGGAATCGACGACTACTAACGACCCCTAAGCTAAAGAAGGCCTAGAGCCTATGCCCTCGGTAATCGACGACGAAAAAGAAGAATAGTTAGCCCCGAACGATAAGGTACGAATTATAATAAAAATACTAAATAAAAAGCTTAAAGGATACGAAGTCATACCTAACGATAAACCCGGACTAAGAAGATCGACCCGACTTAATAAATAACCCTCCTACCATAATACGATAAGGCTATAGTACCCTAAAATAACCTACCTATACCGATCGAAGAGTAATAAAGCCTAGGAACTTAATATATAATCGCTCTCCGGAGTAAAAGAGGAAAGAAGTTATCCCTACATGGTTATTAAACCGATAGCCTATATACGAAATTAATACCCTAAATTATAACATTAATAAATACGCCCTTCCCTATTTCTTACCTTAAAAGAAAGCATATTTCTATAAATTATTAACGCCGATTAACGCGTTCTTATATTTAAATAAGTTATCCTTTACGTTTATCGTTAGGAATCCGGGATATTAATATCTTAGTATTACGTAACTATTATATTTTAACATAGGCATATTTTAATATTTAAAGGAAAAGTAAGGAAAGTAATTCATATTAATAAAAGCAAAAGAAAAAGAAAAGAAAAGGAATACGCGTCTAAAAATAAGCTAGAAGTAACGTATATCCGCCGATTAATACCTCTCTTTTCCTCTCTACCTTTTTACCTTATCTTTTATTTATTAGTTACTAAGAAAATTAAAAACTTACTTACTTCCCGACCCCCGGAACGTAGCGATTTTCGAATCTATTATAGCTAGTAACTCTTCCTTCGTTACCCGTATTATAAGCGGGTATAAGGCCTGGCTTAAATCCTCTATTAAAAGGAAATTACGATCTATTCTTACCCGTAGGTAGGTAAACCGCTCGTCCTGAAATTTATAACGTACCCCGTTAATAGAGAAAAGATAAACGCCGTAAGAATATCCGAAGATACGATCGGAGGCTAGGGATCGGTAGGAAAAGAATAATTACATATCCGCGTATTTAGCGGTATCGGAGGAAGCGAGCCGGCGTTCATAGTATTAATAGGGTACCTCGTTAGGTACCTTATATTATTAAACGAATAAACTAACGACGTAACGAAGGTCCGTCGCTAGTCGACGGAAGTATTCGTTAACTAATCCCTTATTATTAATTTCTATAAATAACGTCCGGTAGCGAAAGGATTAAACATAACGAATAAAGGATATAATATAGCTCTAAAGATAGGTAACCTCTTAAAAATCCTTACTTATAATTTCCTATGCGATATACCGGCCGGCCGCCGGCCTACCTAGAAAATAAAACCGAACGTTACGAATTATCTTACCATTAATTAATATAGCCTTCGATTAATAGATCTTATTAATATTAAAAGCTATATACTTAGCGCTATTAATCTATTACCCGAATTTCCTCGATACTTCGGAGCTATCGGCCGATAATTACTTTCGGGCTTTAATCTAAGGAACGGAAATACGAAGCGTACGGTACCTACTAGGACTTAAGGATTAACCGATTAACGTCCCAGAACTCCTCGGTAGAAGATAAGCGACGGAAGGATTCGTCGGGTTACTTATTCATTAGATTTACCAGCGGCGGTATCGACTTAGCCCGCTAATACGTTACGGCCTTTTTCTTATCCTCCTTAGCCTTTTTAAACGCCCCGGTAATTTCTTCGTCGGTAATCCCCGTAGCCTTTAGCTACTCGAATAGCTTAAGAACGGTTACCCGGTTTAATTTAAGGAGTTACTTCTGGATAGTAAGGTCCATTATATATATATATATATTAAAAAAAAAGAGATAGGAACGACGAAATTATAAATCTAGAATTAAAAAAAATCGAAAAACGAATTAAAACGAAAATAAAGGACCTAAGGAATAAAAGAAAGGAAGTAAATCGGAACCGTAGAATAGCGAGAAATAAGAGGAAAGGTCGGACGAAAATAAAAGAATCGAATACGTTACCTAGGTCGTAAGTACCGTACTTAGGAAAGTCTCGATAATACCTACCCTAGCCTACGTTTAATTACGAATCTACGAACGTACGTATTTATTACTTTATTAAAAGCATATAATAAGAAGCTATAAGCTAACGCGTTTCTTATTATAGCTTTATACGTATACGGGGGAACGCGCTTTCCTAAAGCGTTAGCCGTAAAGATATATCTAACCATATCGTTAATACGTCTCCCTTCCTTCCTTTCTTTTTCCTCTTTAGGTATCTTATTTCGAAAACCCCTTCCCTATAATTATTATATTCTTATTAATCTCTAGCCTACCTTTCTTATTATTAATTTAAATTCTTATTTTTACCTTTAACTTATTATCTTTTCTCCTCCTTTCCTTAATTCTTTTTATTTATTTTTATTATATCTTCTTCCCGCTCCGCCGGAATTCCCCCTTTCTTTTTCCTTCCTTCCGTTTATAGAAACGTACGTCGTACCGATTTAACCGACTTAATAAAACTCTTACGGAAGATTTATAGTAATAAAAATAACTAAAGTAATATAAAGAAATACTAGTTTAATACTTTAAATAATTACGATTCGGGAAAGGGTCCGATCGAATTAGGATCCGATATAACCTAGGCCCTCCGGCTATCCGTTAATCGATCCCGAACTATAAACTAATAGCTATAAGAATAAACGAAGGTAACCCTAGTTAATTCTTTCGTATACCTCGCCCGCTACGACTACTTTACTAACGAAGATATCCGCGCCTTCCATACTATAACTAACTACGACCTTAAAGGCCGAAAGGCGGCCTTTAAAGTAGACCCGTATTAAACGATAGGCTACCGATCGATAGAATCGTTTAACTTCCTAACCCGTTAGTACCTCCTCGATAACCTTATCTTTATTTTAATTTTTACGATTTATACGGATCTAATAAACCCCGAACGAATTATTACCGACCCTTTAAAGTTCTCCTAAGCCTACTTCGCCGTAATACTATACCTCCCTAAGCCCCGAAAACTATTTAGCTTTAATATAATTAAAGACGACGCCCTCGATCGGGCGGCGTACGCGTTCGGTTAACTACGGCAAGTATAAAAAGACGGTAATCTCGAGCTTAATATAACCTCCTAATCTACTTACTACGTCGCGCTAATAAACTAATAAAATAGCTTTAGTTACGGTTTTTAAAGCGGTATTTTACCGTATCTTATCTTTAAACGACCGATCGAAATCGCGCGCTAGGCCTAAGAAAATAAGGACCTTAATCCCCTTAATACTATAAGAAAATACGCCGAAATAGTAAAGTAATTTTATAGCGTTCGGGTTTTAAAAGGAAAAGTTAGTATCGTTAAACGTCTCCGGTAAACCGTAAACTATTAAAAGCGAATCGACCTTATTAACGCTATAGCCTCGGCGTAAAATACGCCGATCGGCGAGCTCTTTAGCCGTAAATCCTTCGTTCGGTTTATCGCGTAAGCCGAAATCCGCCGTTCCTTTATAGCCTTAATACCTAACCCCTTTTACTTTCTCGTATTAACGGACGTAAACCTCCGTTATAATAACCTCGTTAAGGTTATAACGCGTCTCCTTCCTTCCCCCGGACTAAAAAGGATTAAGGCTTTTTAGTCGGGGAAAACCTTTATACCGTATAAGTAAAGAAAAGATACATAATTAACCCTTAGGACGCGCCCGCTCCCTTATTATCCCCCTAATTAAGAGAGCTAAGACGAAACTAAGAAAAAGGTAGCCGAAATAAAGAAAAAGAACGCCGATCGGGTTAAATCGGTAAGGATAAACCGGGCTAAGTTAGTTATAAAGTAATAAAGAAGCCTCCTTATAATATTAAACGAGAAGTTAAAAACGCGGCCGTAATAGTTAAATAATAACTAAAGGAATGGAGTTTCGCGGTAGTTTTTAAGGAAAGATATTAATCGGAATATACCGTACTACCCTTTTTAATTTAATTATTCCTTACGGTATAATTAAACTAAAGAAGCTATAATAATACGGTAAAACATACCCTCTTAATATATTATATAGTACGTTACGATAAGCCTTATACCTATATAAAATAACTATAGCTCCCGTAAGTACGGAATATACCATGCTTATTATTTAATTTATTACCTAACTAGATTACTATCTTTATTATTTTTACCTTAATTAAAGATTCGTTTTTATTATTAGATTCGTCGTTTTCCGATTAATATATCTATCTTAATTATAAGCGCTTAAATTACTTCGTCGTACCGTTATAGCCGAATAAGTAACTTTTACGTTTTACCCCTTTTCTCCCTTTACCTCTTATACCTTCGGGCTAGCGACTACTATATCTCTACGACTAAGGGACATAGTTAAGATACGATAACTACATTAGATTCCTTACCTCTCGATTAATATAACGGCACTAGTTTCATTTATCTTAGACCATCGTACGTACTATAGTCTTCGATAGAATATACTTTCGAGTAAACATATCCGGGTCTCTAGTATCGCGTACGCTCTACTCCTCCTTAATAATTAATTTACTTTCTTCTTCCTATATTTCATTACATATAAAATAACCTAAATACTTATATAGCTTTCCTAATTTACGTAATAATATTTATTATATTTATTATATTTATTATATTTATTATATTTATTATATTTATTATATTTATTATATTTATTATATTTATTATATTTATTATATTTATTATATTTATTATATTTATTATATTTATTATATTTATTATATTTATTATATTTATTATATTTATTATATTAATTATATAATATAAAACGTTAATATATATAAACGTAAACGTTTAAAAAGATTATTATATATTATATAGTTTCTTTTATTAGTAGGTTCTATTTAACTTTAAGGCTATACTTTATAAGTTTAAAGTAATTATATTAAAATGTATATTTACTTTAAAAAGATAAATTATTTAATTAATATATAATTTATAAGAAAGTATGATATATAATATTAATTATTTACGTATATTATTAATTTATACCTTATATTACGTAACGTAAAGTATAAGCTTACGGCGTATAGGTACGTAAGTACGAACGTTCCAAACGTAAGCGTACGGGTACGTAGGTACGAACGTTCTAAACGTAAGCCGGGTACGTAGGTACGAACGTTCCAGACGTAAGCGTATAGCTTAGGTACGTAGGTACGAACGTTCCAGACGTAGGCATATGGCTTCGTATGGCTTTATAGAGCGGCTTACGTAATTATAACCGTTTCGCTATTTTCATGAACCAATCACCTTCGTAAGACTCTAGCCTATTTCGGACTGTGGCGCAGGTTTGATCTTAGTATATTAGATTGCTAGATTTTCTTTGCTTACCTACTACAAAATAGAAGAAGGCATTACTGATACTGCTTCCGGTAAGCAGCCCTCTTGTCGCGAGATCTGTGCTTACCCGCCAGCCCTACTATACTTAGAGGTAGCTATACCTAGGTAGGTACGGACATGGTACCTACCTACCTAGTAACCCACCTAACGTGCCTAGGATAGCAGGTACCTACATCCGTATGTTAGGCACGTTCCTACGTACCTAGGTAACCTACCTGCGATGGTATTGTAGGTGGGTTGAGACTGTCACGACCCAAGTACCTGCGCCGTGTCCACCTACCTACCTAGGTAGGTAAGTACCTGTTTAGGTACCTCCACATATCCGACATTAGGACCTGTAAAAGGAGGCTCCATGCGGCAGAATCCCAGGCTGATTGTGTACACCGCCTTTACGTCTACTTAAACACCTCTCCCTCCCCCAAACGTTTTTGAAAATTTTCTTCCTTTGATTCCTCATCTTGGTGCACGGGCTTTACGCGTCACAGTGAGGAGCAATCCGAGTGCGTGTTTTTGCTAGTTGAAAACTATTTACTGACCGCTCCAGCTTGGCTTCGGCCGGGTTGGGAATTTTTGGAACCCCATCTCACCGATATGTCGAGATCATGCGTGTTTTTTCATCCCCATCGGTCCCTGGAGGAGCGAGGCGAAGAAGAAGTGGCATGTGTCATTGGATGCAGTTTCCCGCTGTAACGCTGTGCTCTGGAATGGCGGGGGTATGCCGTTCAGAACAGTTCGTATCTAATGGCGTTTTCCACAATCTAGCAATTGTCTGGTATAGAATGGACGAATGAAGGATAATTGTATATGGGATTTGTGTGCCTCACGTTCTTGACCTGCGGCATATTGTAGCACACCCTGACGGTAAGGCCGTCCATTATCACGTATAGGGGTGTAGTTCTTACAACATCTACAAGAGTTGGCTACAGAGGCACCTAAACCAGCAAGTAGGACCCTCTTATGCGTTCTCGCCAGTACGACATGTAGGGACGAGGCCCAGACCTCAACTCCTCGGTGCGTTTTTAGGCTTACGGACCCGACCTTCCGTGTTGTAGGCGTAGCTGCGGTTACTCTGTCGTTATTGCCATTGTCATTGGGACTGCCTCCGGCTCGGACTCGGCCTCAGTCGGTTGGGAACCGTGGGTTGTAGACCTCGTATCCCTCGTCGTCCGTATCGCTCTCGGCATTCAGGTCTCTAGGTATGGGTTTCTCTATCTTGTCGTCACTGTTGCTATTGTCATTGGCGTCTGCTGCTTTACCGCCTTTCTCGTCGCCGCCCCCGCCGCCCTCCAACCCACCTACAGGTGTGAATGCGATCTTGAAACCCGACTTCTTGAATCCGCCTTTCTTGAACCCTCCACCGCTGTTGCCGCCGCCGCCGCCGCCACCACCACCACCACCCAGAGTCGGATCCCCGCCTAATTTGATGCTGATGAGGCCATCGGCTTTAGCTTCAGCCTTCCTCGCGCGGGCACCGGCTGTAGGATCCTTCACCATCTGCTTCATATCCTTCATACGTTGGCGATGGCTGTGGTCATAGCTGCCTAGGTGGGCCTCGTAATCATTCATGCGCGAGTAGCCTTTGGAACATAATTCGCAATAGAAGGATTGGAGGGCGGCGCGGGCGGACGAGGTCTGCGCTGGGGGCAAAGTCTGGTGTCTCTGTACGAGATCATATTAGCTGTCAAGCTGAGTCACTGACGAGACTGATGCTGCGAGATGGTAATAAATGCGCGAATAGGATTGGGGAAGCAGATTGACACTTACGGGGGGCATATTGAGGAAACGGATAAGAGATGCGTCTGTCCTAGGCGAAAGGTTTAGGATGAAAATCAAAAGATGGGCTTCGGACAAAGTGTTGTGAAGACAGTGTTGGATCAGTTAGGGAAGAAGGACCAGTGTGTACCGATGTACCTAAGGCACATGATAAGGTTAGGTGCAGGCAGGTAGGTACTGGGCACCACCTGTCAGGTAACAAGGGGCGCGGGGTATTCGGCTGGTAGCAACTGGTGGGAGATAAGATACATGTATTAGGAACTCATTAGTACTGCATCCTTGACACCACTACAAATGTGACCCGATCTCATTGAACCCAACGACTGAAGACATCTGCCATAGAGCTAATAGCAAGCATGCCTCAATGCGATTGATGTGAAAGTATCTATATTATTTCACTTTATTTTCGAACCTACATGGGTATACGAAACTCAAATATTGCCTGACCTTCTATCAGCTTAGAAGGGTTTCGGAACCTAACTCTTCGCCGGCACCAGTACTGGGTATTAGTCCCCGGCGATATCGTCCATTCTAACTCCCTGACGAGGTACCGAAGGCTCAAGATGGAACGGAGGGGTAATGGTACGGTGTAAGCCTAAGGAGAGGTAACCACTTGAGAGAACGTTAGGGACGTTTTTGGGCGGGCACAAACTAGGGAGTGTTACTTCATAGGTCCCTAATTTCACTGTATTTTGAGCGGTAGGGGGTATGTTTGGTAAGCATGTAACCACATACACCAATCACTATATGTTGTATGAAGCATCTTATGTATTTCCCTACGTACCTGCAGGTCGTATACCTAAGGTACCCGAATCCGCGGGGCTCTTATACCTACCTGTTTGACGTCAATTCGTGCCCCACGCCGGACTAGGCCAATCAGGGGTCCTATAAATAATCTCCATTCGAGGTACCTACGTACTTTGGCGCGCTTCTCTTTTTTGCAGTTGTGAGAGCTCCCGAAGCTTGTCCATCGGCGCCCAACGTCGTCCACTTTACCCTCGTTCCAACGTTCCGGCCGAGAGAACGTCCATCCGGCTGCACGGAGCCACCGCGATGGCGTACGATTCTCGTTCATTGCACGCGAGAGCCTCGCAGGAGACACTAATATCACTGCTTCACCTTGACCCTTCTCCCATAGAGAACAGCTCTACCTATGATAAGGAGCTTCCGCCTCTCCCACACGATGGAACGCTTCCTCCAACCTCCGCCTTAGGTCTTAGTGGGAGCGGCCGGGGCCCGATATACTACTGTGTGCCGCGTTATCTCCCGTGAGCCTGCCGTCTTGTCGCAATCCGTACTAACAACTCTCCTTAGTATCACGAATCCAACGCTACTCGTCCTACTCTTTCTGCTTGTTCGCAGGCCTGCACCTCGCCAACACATCCATATTTCCCCTCATCTGCCAGTCCGTTCCCGAGTCCGAGCAGTTCCTCCTTATGGCCCGTGAGCTCTACCAGACGCGCCTGGCCGAACCTTTGCTTGTCGCTCTGCCTGTTGTTGCCCACGTCACCTCCGGAGTCGCCGTACGCCTCCTCCGCCGACGACAGAACTTGAAGCGGTACGGCAGCGAGACACCAAGTATGTGGGCTCTACACCGTGCAAGCCTCGCCTCGGCTTTTCCACCTCCATCAAGAAATTCAAGTAACCTAAGGATATGGCCGCCGTTGAATTACATCTCCATCTCCGGATACGTCTTCGCTGGCCTGCTAGCTTCGCATGTCGGCCTGAACCGCATTCTTCCGCTCGTTGTGGATGGCGACAGCTCTAACGTTGGCCTACAGTATGTATCCCACGGATTCGCGCGGAATCCGGTACCCTCCTGGATTGGGTTCTCCTTGCTCCTTTCTGTAGGAGTGGGACACATGGTGTGGGGATGTGCGAAATGGCTCAACGTCGCGCCACCGGCGAATTGGAAGAAGATAACTGTCGAGAAGAAGCAGCGGAAACGTAGAAGACGTGCCTGGTGGGGGGTCCAAGGAGTTACCGTCGCGATCGTCTGCTTATGGGCCTCGGGAAGCCTAGGAGTTGTTGCGAGAGCGGGTCCTGCGGAAGGCTGGCTTGCCACGGTATACGATAATATATATAACGCCGTAGGGCATTGAGAAAACGTTTCCTTGGATATGAAAATCTATATGTAGTACATCTTTTATATGTCCCCGTACATAGCACAGTGTCAGCATCGTTGGCGCACTAGCATAAAGCGGCCGTCATACCTCGGAGTTGTCTCGAATATCATCTCGTAAAGATAATTTGGGGCCCAGTCCTGTCACAATGTGAGGTTATCTAGAGATAGGGCTCGGCAACTGTGCCGTGTCTTTGACTCAATGTTGTAAGTTGGCATGAATATGGAATACCGTAGCACACCTATTCGATTCATACACTCAGGTGGCTACTATACACCGTCAGGTGGCTTGTATTTGTTGTCTTTCTTTATTGTGACCTCCTGACCAATCGTGTGTTCTGTCGACACAGCAACAGTTCGGCACGGTTGAGCCTGAGGAATAAATTAAAACGAAACCGACGAACGCGGCGCGCCTAGGTACCTCTGCATACCTTTGTCTACTTCCGAACCTTAGAGACGCCGATTCGTTTGCTTATCCGCAGATTTTGACGTCCCCAAGTGAGATCAATGCTGGTACTCCCGTCCTCATATTCTTGCCACCCACTTCTGCTCTTCATGGTCGCCTACGATCGAGCTTCTAGGAGCTTCAGTCTCGCGATGACGGAGCCGAACGAACTTGCCATGTCGGTAGGCCTCCTCAGCTCTTACCAGACTATTTTGGCAGCTCTACGTGTTAACCTGACATAGAGACAACACTCGTTCACCTACCGAGGGATCCGCACCGCGGCACGCACGCCTCTCCCTCCCTCCTCGTCCTCATCGTCGTACCCCATAAGTCCCACTGCGCTATCATCGATTTGGCCGCCATCACCAACGTCGACATCACTCAACCCAAGCACCACCCCGTCCCCAATGACACCAGTGGCGCCAGTGCATCACAGCCACCCGCAACAGCAACAGCGACAGGACATATGTACAGACTTCGCCATCTACGCGCTCTGCCCTACGTGCGACAAGGTCACGAGCAAGCGGGTCATCTACCAGTGCCCGTGCATCCTTGCGGTGGCGGCGGGCGGCAGGGAGTACGGGTGCCAGTGCCGGGCGGGCACGGGAGCGGGGCACGAGGTGCAGCGCGTGTGTGTGGCGTCCGAGTCCTGTGGGTTCTGTCGTTGGAGGCACTGGGTGGACGCGCGCAGGGCGCTCGTGGGCGTGAACTTCTGGCTGGAGCGCTGGAACACTAGAGAGGCAGCAAGGAGGGAGGATATACTAGAACGGAGAGGAGGAATAGGAGTTAGGAAGTCGGCCTCGCGCGCCTCGGTTTACACAATCAGCTAACCCTACCGTCGGCTATGAATTATACCTACCTAGGTTCGATAAGATGTGTTTCTTAGCTGATGGAGAATCTTTCGTCTCATGTTGACGGATCGACGACTCCGACCTTCGCCCGGCCCACCTTAGGTAGGTAGCACCTGTACGGCGATGGCCTAATATGGATTGTTCCCCAGACCGGCGATGCGCCGGCCGAACGTAGTATCCAAGATTGCCGTTTTTCGGCTTGGCGACTGGTGGGGGAGGAGGGGGGTAATGTGACGCGGTATCAGTTACCTATCGGTAGACCACCTACCTAGAGGTAGGTACTGCAAATGTCACGCGCCGTCTCCTGCGCAATCCACAATATCTTAGGTACCTATCTACCCCGCGCACTGGTCCATCGCTGTTGACACCTACCTAATTGTGACGTCTCGGCACCTGCTCACATACACGAAACTCGGGACGTCTATGGTAGGGCGCGCCCTTCCGGTCAGCTACTTACATTGTCGTCCTAACCAGTCCCCGATATAGGTGTTTTGCCCTCAATGCCGTTCCGCGGCTGGTAGCTTCTTCAGTACCTATATATTTCTTTGCATTGTAAGCGTAGTAGGTAAAGCGGGCATTGTGTTTGTGAAGACAACCCACCCGATTAAGTTACGGCACCGACGCAGTCCGGTAGAATTAGTTCCTTCGCTGTCCGTTCTCCTTATCCACGGCGATCGTCATGGCCGGCCTAAAGAACTTCGGCCTCCTTTCTTTTGACGTGTACGGCACTTTGATAGACTACGAGACCGGTATTCTATCGGCGCTACAGCCTCTTCTCAATACCCGTGGTCGCGCTGATGTCCCTCGGCTGCAAGTGTTAGAGGCCTACAGCGAGCTCGAGGTTCGGCAGGAGGAGGCGACCCCCAGCATGCCATATTCCCAGCTTCTAGCTACCATCTTTCCACTATTAGCCGCAAAACTAGATCTTCCTCCACCCACGGAAGAGGAATCTCAAGCTTTCGGCAATTCGGTGGGGAGTTGGCCTGCTTTTCCCGACACGGTTGATGCACTACGTCGACTGGCCAAGCACTACAAGCTGGTCGTACTATCTAATGTTGACCGTGCCTCGTTTTCCCGAACCAACTCGGGCCCGCTAGAAGGAGTGCCCTTTGATCTGATCATCACAGCACAGGATATCGGCTCTTATAAGCCCAGCCCACGAAATTTTGAGTACATGCTTACGGCGGTGAAGGACAAATTCGGCATTGAGAAGGAGCAGGTCTTGCAGACCGCACAGAGCCAGTCCCATGACCATCATCCGGCGCGTGCTATGGGTATAAAGTCGGTCTGGATCGCGAGGCCGGGGGCAGTTATGGGAAACAAGGAGAAGGAGATATACGATTGGAAATTCGACACTCTAGGAGACATGGCGGACGCTATTGACGCCGAGCCCAAGCACTAGACAATCTGGCCGCATGTATAGCGATCTGTCGGCGCATAGGGCAATGATGGTTTCTCGTCGCTAGAATTCGACTTCTCGCGTCCCATCTTGATAGGTATAGCAATACCGGGTGCCCTCGCTCGCCTCTGCTCGAGTCCTGCTGTAAATGTAGGGCAATGGGAAAAGCGACTTTACGCATTCATGATCTTGTCGAATAGCTTTACTCGGCTCGTCCAACTCCTGCACCTCTTTCCGTAAATGTACATCGGGATCGCGCATAGGCAGATGAATACGTGCACGCCACCAATGATGCAGAACACTTGCTTCGGACCCTGGCGAGTGATCCAATCCGAGATGAAGTAGTTCATCCCGAAAGAGTAGATATTCCTGAGGTTGATCGATGCGAATGCCTCGGGAGCCTTCTCGCGGTGGCAGTCGGTCAGATAACCATAGACAGCGATGGTCATGAACCCGACGCTGAAGTACTGCAGACCGTAGAAGATCACCGGCCCGATCCATGGGTCCTTCTCCTCCAGCGACCACCCGAATCCGAAGAATGACATGCCTCCCAGGATGAAGGTGATGATAATGAGAACCAGCCGGAATTCCGGCTCGTAGATACCACCGTTTCTCCTGGACATAGCCTTGATGACCCAGTCCGCGACGGGACCGGAGACAAAAGCTCCTATGATAGCGCCAATGAGAGAGGCTATGGAGACAAGCCCGACACCAGACACGGTGAAGTTGTAGGGAGGGGCGGTGAAAAGTTGAGCTAGTACGCTGCCGACCACGACCAGCCAAGAGGTGGTGAGTCCGTACGCGAAGAATGAGAACAGGACTTGTGGGAAGAGAAGCATCAAGAAAGGTCGAGTCAGGACCTTCCAAAACGGCTCGTCAGAGACTCTTCCATGATAAATCTTGAGCTCGTGCCAGTACGAGTACTTCTTCTCTGACCATGTATCATCTGCCGGGGTAATTTCGACAGCCTCAACGTCCATATTATTATCCGTTTCTAGAGATTCGCTCCCGGGCTTACCTTTCCGGCTCTCGCTCGCGGTCGGCTTTTCTATCTCATCTGCTTTGGTCGGCGCTACCCCAAGGTCGGTATTGAGGGATGGGTCTCGTCTATACGCCGTCTCGGGGCAGAATAGGAAGAGGACAATGGTCCAGACGCCGAACAGGATCGCGCAGATTCCGTATGTCCAGTTCCAGCCGAGGCCTTCGATGATGTAGCCAGAGATGATCGTACCGCCACCGACCCCGACTGAAAGGCAAAGCCCCCAGGCTGCAAGTCGGACGCCGCGTTCGTGGACGAAGTAGATGTCGGCTATCGTCGCCGTGACCAAACTAAATAGAGGGAGAGGCGGCTGAGGTGTCAGTATTTCCATTTCTCTTTTAGGTACATAGAGATGCGGGTAACTTACACTTCAAATGGTGACATCCCGATGCAGCCTACAAGTCGGAAGCCTAGTAGGCTGGCAAACGTATGGGAATAGTATCCTCCAATGCTACTAATAAATAGCAACAAATTCCCGAGCAGGAAGATCGGCCGTCTTCCCCAGACGACTGCCATGGAATTGGTAACGAAACACGATAACCCGATCACCAACACACCGTACCCAAGCTGGGCGTTAAGCGAGTTGTACGACATGTCAAATTGGACAGCCATCTCGACAAATCCGGGCGAGATCATCGGGCCCTACGAAGCGTCAGTGTACGCGAATTATTGGACACACGATTGTAGTATCTCGTTCAAGATAATCCTCCACGACGGTTAGTTGGACAATATTTGAATGAAAGAATACTTACCCACGCTCCGACGACAGCGGTATCGATGCAGATGAAGAAGAGCATCAGGTCCTTTTTCCACAGAGGCCAATTCAGCGGATCGTTTGGGCTCTTGCTGGGTTGAGGTACTAGGACGATGTCCGCATCCCTCCCCTTGGCGTGGCGGAGAGCCGGTGCGTTAAAACGGCCATAACGGAAGTTGTCTGAGCCGATCACGTCCGTGAGGAGGGCAGTGCCAGGGACATGATCGAGATGCTTATCCTCAAGTACACCAAGACCCATCTTGGAGAGGTTGCCCCTGTCTTTTTCTGTCTATCGGCCTTCGAGCTTATTTTATTCCGAAGAGATGAGGATGTGAATCGACATCTGCTAGGGAAGAGGAGATCTCCCCTCGAGGCAGGTTGAACCATTTATACCTGCATCTCAGTAGAACGCCTTGGAGTACACGGCTCAGCTCATATAGATGACCAGATTTGGCCACGGGCCTGTTACTAAACCCCATGTATCTATTGTAAACCCGGTTTCAACCATTGTGGGGTCGGCATTTTGCTTGCTACCCATTATGCATACCCCGTCTTGCTGGTTGCGGGGAACCTTGCAAGCAACAACGTGAAGATATCGCGGCAATGCGAGGTAAGGTTGTAAATCTAGATACTAACAAGGAAGCTAATTTGATTCCCGGACCATTGGGAGGGGATTTCACCTTTACCGAGTTAATGTCTTAGATATCTCAACTTACTCATCATTACCTAACTGACACCTTACTGAGTATGGAGCGCGACTAGGAAATCCCTCTCTTCGCTAGATGCTTTTTTGGTTGTCTCGAAACTCTTTGCCCGGGTGTACTCCCCGTCATCTAGTGGGCAAAGGGCACATTTAGAAGGTAGAGTAGATATTTACCAGTTAGGATACTTCTAATTCTGGTGAAAAAGTGGCGCCACGCTGGAACTTCGGCTTACGACGCTGTTAATGCGGGACACTGCAGCCCCCATACAGCTTATTGCTTAAGAAACCCATTTTCCAAAGTATGGAGTTTAACTAGGTTAGTTGCAGCATCGCTCGCCTAATACCTTGATGCTACTTAGCTGCTATTTATACTACGAGCCGACCGAAAGATCCAATTGTCGGTATAGACGGGACCTGGTAACTTCACTTATTATATTGCGTACGTTAATCTGTTGTCGAAAGATGGTGGAGGCCCTGGTGGTGCATATGGAAAGTTGCCTGTGTCCCTATCTACGTACAGATAATAATAATGCGTCTTATAATATCCTCATGTGTGGGCCAAATAGCTAAGCTTTTTGTTGAGCCTCTTGGCGGAGCATAATGCTTCTGAACGGTGGCTGCTTTCTTGGTTTACGGGTATAGGCGAGCCAAGCAATGTTGGTGCTAGATAACCGCTAGCCTTCTCAGCGTAGGCAACGGCTTCACACCATCGCTCTACCACTTCGACGGATGATAAAGCCTTCTTGAAACACGACTCCTCGCCCGACATGTTAATTGATCCGCCCGAAGCCTAAATTCCGAGTCCTGTAGATATAGGCTTACGTAAATGGGATTTTGCACCTGACATGTAATAAAAAGGCTTTATACAGGTTTCCATTAGGAGCTATTACGGAATTTATCATCAATGAGAATTCGTACTCCTGCGCGACGGAATCGCTACGCTCAGCTGCCAATAATTTCCAGTAACAACATTCGAACTTGCTCGAGGTCAATCTCATAATTTGTGCTATTACTAACACCACTCTGCGGGTATGTAGGGCCTGTCTAAATCAACCTCCCGTGCCGGAGGATACAAACGATCATTGGCAGCGTGACGCATGTTGTTAATATCCTGTGCTGCTGTAGTTCTCGTAGAATGACCAACTAAGTCTTGATGCTATTGAGACAGATGTGAGCAAGATCTCTGACGTACCTAGCCAAGACATCAATAATAATAACCCGATCACCAAGGCCACCCAATGCACTACAAATTGGCAGGATAATGAAGTCAGCTAGCTGCAGGAAGTTGGTCGCTAGACTAGCGACTAATCAGAATGGATCGGCGTCAGAGGGGCGCCGTCGTCTAAGTATTGATCTCCAATAGGTCTTGAATCTTGGTGTCTGAGGCCAAGATCACCAGTGTGCAGTGTCCTGATTAAAATAATTTAACCTGACTACCCGAATTTGTGCAAACACAGCGCGAGAAGCGGGTTCATTTTCACGATGGGTAAGTAAATGCGAGCCGTGCCTGGTCGCCAGAGATTTGAGAAGCGATGATACGTTGATATAACACACAACTCTAAAGAATTATAGGTATGAACTCGAATGAGTGGACCGGGAGTGGAAATAAGGTAACTTCTACGATGGTACCCATTAGTAACGTAGGAAAATGGCCCTCCTAACCCTACGTCCACGAGCCGTAGAATGAGGGCGCCTACGCTCTACGCAACACTATTTTGATGGCGGAAATCGCTATTACTACGAGGACAATTTGGCACGATATGCCTTGCATAAAAAAGGGTTTGGTAGGGTCGGTGTGTTCCAAATTCGAGAACAAGATTAATCTTGTGGTATTTCTAACCAAAGGAGGGCATCGTAGGAAACAGATTATTACATGGCAGTATATATTAGAGTGGCTCATGTCGTGTAGTATTATATCCTTAAACTGTACCCCGAGTTTGAAAAGGGAACTCGGGGTTCCACGATATTAGCCCAGACACTCTGTAACCCTCCACACTGCGCGGGCTGGTTAGGCACACGCGCCGCAAATAACGGCACAGCTATTTTAATAAAAGGCCTTCTAGGGTGATTTCTATCTTACCAGGGCAGAGACGAAATATAAATAAGCCAGGTTACTTTAACATAAACACACCACATATGACCGTATCAATGATTAATCTCTCCAGAATATCGGATTTACCAGTAACTCACTGTAGGATACCACAAGTATTTGCTGGGTAAGGATACTTGCCACTAGAGTTTGTTCAAAACTTCTATAGGCCTTATATTACTAACTACATTAATAGCTAATCGATGTTGTCCAGTGGCAATAACAATACTAATGATGCATCTCTTGCTTCCTCCGTCCTTGTTGGAGTCAGCACCTCTAGTCTATGCACCCTAACTGCCTGGGACGATTAATAAACATGTTTTCCAGCCTTAATTGGCTTAATAATACCTGAAAGAGCAAGCGCGGATACCAATTCCTGCAACATGAAATCACATCCTCGGCCAGCCATAATATTCACTCCCCACGGTAATGACTGGGGTTTCATCGTCGCCTGTGACACTGTGGCTGCCATCTCCATCTCCCCTAGCGTAATAGCAAAATCCGGAAGCCCTGCAATAGATGCTACTTTCGATGGGTGAGTCTGGTGGGGCATGGCCAGTCTTCCTGCTAAGTGGCTACTCAATTGTCGAAGTGTATCTTTAGCGTCTTGACATGCAGCGTTCTTTTTCGAATCGTTTCGATCAACGACGCAAACCAAAGTCATATTGAGTCGAGCCGCCGTGATGGCCGTTATGGCGTCGGTGAATATAAGGTGTCTGATAGAGGGATTATATGTGTCCTCGTCCACCTTGGGCTTATACGACAGATTCATGTCCGGAGGAGTGAAGTATAGAAATATTGCATCAGAACATGAGTCTTCATCCGGCCGAAGGAACTCATCTTCCACCCACTGTCGGACGGCCGCGAGATTTTCAAGTGACTGTTGATGCAAGTCAGGCGTGATTGATGCGTTCGCTGCCAGCCATCCATCGCGCGTATTAGGAACCATGGCTGGGAATTCGCCATCGTGTGCTTCCATCCAAGTTCGAACGTATTCCCGGCCAAATAAGGTCCATTGCTCATATGTTGTAAGGTTCCCATATGTATATGCAACCACTTCACTTAACGGAGTATTTTCGAGACGCTGTAAATTCTTACTTGTCTTGTTCCAGAGATCATCGAGTGAGAGCTGAGTGGAATTTGCTTGTAGGAGTCTGGAAACCCTTTTCACGAATTGCTGCGCTTTGCTCCACCAAATTTCTGACTCTCCTGTGGCGTCGGCGTACTGGTTAACCTGTTCCGCATATATGTAGATGTGCTTCGGCAAGGCAGGAAAATCCCTTGCAAATCCGGAGTAGAGGATCCTGTTAACGACTGACCAAAGCATGGGGTCACGAACTAACACTCCGCTGGTATCCATTGCGCTGGAGAGCGGGAGGACTCCGAGTAGATCGACCGCACCGGTAGAAGGCCGGTTTCCCATCACACCGTTATTGATAGCCGGCCCCCGAATGCTGCCACCTGTGTCGCTTCCCATGCTCATATCGAGCCACTCGTAACTAGCGACGGCTGATCCTGAGCCACCAGAGCTGTCGCCTGGGGAGTTATACCCGTCACCTCTCGGATTGAAGGGGAGGATATAATCCACGTGTTCGGGGATCTGGCCGCCCGCAAACGCAAATTCCGAAAGGTGGGTTTTGCCAACCACAACCGCACCAGCGTCGACGAGTTTCTGGACCGGGAGAGCTGTGGTGTTCTTGACCGGCCCCATCTCGTACAATGCACGGTTACCACCACTAGTTTTGAGACCCTTGAGGTCGTAAATATCCTTGACTGCGATGCGGAGTCCAGCAAGGGGCTTTTCGGGTGTCCGAGTATAATACAGACGAGATGGAATTCCGACGGTCAGTGCGCCGGCCGACATCGATGCTGCCGCAAGTGGGTGATGGACGCCATCGTCATCTTGGTATGAGGACTATGACCTAGGCTAGTAAACAGGGTGGACAGAACATAGTTTGGGAACGGAGAGAAGAGACGTACCTGAATGAAGGCTTGACTGGCGTCATTGATCAATTTATAGGCTCGGTATACGTGCCCTGTGTACGTCTGAATAAAGTATGGCCCGGTAGGGACGTCAGGGATACTCGAATGGTTGGTGGCACTGCAAAATAAGTAGTTGATCGAGTACTGCGGCTGTAGCTCGCTCGCCAGGAGCCTACTGAAGCCGTTCACCGGGGATTGCATGAAAATAGCTAGAGAGGTAAGCTGGGAGCGAATTAAAGGACCCTGGAAACGACTCACACTCTGTGAAATCCGGAGTCCATACATCGTCTGTGGTGTTATATTCTGCGAAAGTGGCTCTTAGCCCTTCTTCGGTGACATTACTACTGTCTACTCGGGTGACAGTGAGCGGGATAAACTCGTCTTCAGACTGAATTAATCCTGGTCTCCAGGATTGGAAGTACCATGCCTTAGTCGGCGGCAGGAAGTAAGAGTGGCCGCCTAGGTTGATCTGCCTCGATGCTATCTTTGCACAGTCCACCCCGATACGCAACACGAATAGCACAGACAGTCTGATGGTGAAAGGCTTCATCGCGTCGAGTATTCATCTCTAGTTGCAAGATCATAATGGTGAATGAATGGTTTGAGAGATGTATAGAAGCACGAAACCGGCATACCTAAGAGTTTACGGAGATCGTACGGGGTCCTAACCGTTAGAGAGAGTGTTTATTTACGGACACCCATAATGGTGTGAAGGCGGGATGGTGATCTGCGGCACTTAAATCTATAATCGTGGGTGCAAACAGGTTTCCGGGAGATAACTCCTGAAACCAGTGAGGCCTACCTATCGCATGGCAGGCAATGGATGCCGATAACTTACCTACCGACATTTCGCTGTAAACTTGTTAAGCTCAGTGTTTTCCTGCGCCAATGTGCGCAGCGAGACCTAATATGCACAAAGTTAATCTGAAACAATCCCGAACGGCATTTGTAGGTGCCTGTTTCTTTGCAATATACACGGGTAAAATGTGGACCAGCCGCGATGCGTATAACTTCGGTGCCCGTCCACCATTCATATGGTGATAAGCACTGAGACAATTCCCAACCGGATAATGGTCCTGCCGCGTGGCAGAGTAGTAGCGATCCCGGCATCAGTTCAGTCCCCTATTTGCTCCCCGAAGTAGCGTTTATTCTAGTTGATATACCTACGTTGAAGTACCTCGTTACGCTCTGCATTTCTTCGTTAAATTGTTTTAGAAGTATTAAACAAAAACATAGGTACCTCTCCGAAGGTTATGAAAAAGGAGGCAGGTATAGGTCACTTTCAACAACCAATCGGAAAGTATTTATTTTTAGCAAGCTAATTAGCATAGGAGTGGCAGAAGGGAATCTCTATAATTAGATGAGAAAACCACACAGTTACATAAAGTGGTGTATCCTAGCTATCCTAGGGTGAGGATGATGTGCACCTACCTATGTTATATGATAGGTAGGTAGGTGATCGCTTGACGAAGCCTTTTCGGATCGACGTAGACCCGACGTCGCGCTGCCCTTTATGATCTCTTCTGACTCTTCCGATTGGGCCAGCACCTGTAAGACCGCCCGACATGAGACAAGCTCTGCACTCTTCAATTGCTGTCTGGGGGGTACAATAAACCGAAGACAACTGCACAGCAACTTAATTTCGTCGCACCGCCAGGGCAACGGCGCAGGACTTCTTCAATGTCTCTAGTAATGCTGCAGTCTGGCGGGGGACGGTTGGGCGATTTCGGGCGATTTCCACCGCGAGAACGGGCACGATTGGCTATTAATCGCCCGAAGCCCCTGATTGCTCAGCTGGCGCACTGTCGCTGCTCGAACCTCGCCTCTAATAACCGGTTAATACCTAGTCAATACCTCTCATCTCTACATTCAGTTTACACCCCCGGTACTATTGAACAGGAGCTGCAGCCACGCTGGTTGGATACCCAGGAACATGGTTGATCTGATGCTGTGCCCATTGTCAACGATAGCGTTATCTGGGACAGCAGGCGTTAACCACAACGCTGTAATATTTTAGTCCACCAGTTCCAGTGAGGGTTTGCACACCACCAGGCCACTTGCTCTAAACAACGCAACAAGGCGTAACAATCAGTTACGGTCTCGGTTGACCCTAATCGGACACTCGAGTACACGGTCACGTGCCGACCCTCTCGGATGGCGAAACTGATATGCCAGGCAGTGCCGTCGAGCTCAATCAGAGGGTGTACCAAGCCGCTTGACTCACCAACATGATCACTATCGCGACAAGCCCTTAGGGTCTCAGATATGGCGCGGAAGTGAGCACGAGCCCAGTTCGCCAGCTGGCTCGGTGCTTGGCCATCATTCCCACGATTGCGTTTGGTCTCAATACTAATAGCCAGGGGGCGATCGGGTTCGTATGCATGCAGGGCGTGTAGCTGAGGTTGAGGTTGAGAATGGGACTCAAGTGCATTAGCTGAGTCGCGCTGACGACGTTGGTGCATGGCGATCCGCTGCCCAAGTTCTGAATCGCTGTCGGGGGCAAGGAATATGCCGTAGTCGACCCTATTCTCTTTAAGCAACAAGTCCCTATCCTGAAATTCTTTAGCTAGCCGAACATTGGTGATGTTGTGGTACACCAGCAATCGCGTTGGGTTGGAGATGGCGGCCGTGTCAAGAGCCAGCTCCAATAGAGCAGCGTGAACTTTGTCGTTCCATTCCACCTCGTGGATCGGATGTGCCGCGTCGTTGCACTGTTGGCTGGCTTTACAGATCCTCCGGACACGTTCATATACATAGAGATTGTGATGTTGGTACTCGGGGGGTTCCTCTTCAGGCCTGGGCGAGAACATCCAGTCTCGGATAGGGTCGCTTAGGGTTGCTCGAGATCGGATATGTTGCTAGGGGAGAGGAATCCACGTTAGTCTTTCCGTGTTTCCCAAGGGGAGGCGATGGGCGGTACGAGTATGACAAGGCTCACTTCGAGGACACGTGGAAGGATGCCCTCCTTGTCCTTCAAATCCGCCAACCTTTTAATGAACTGAACCAGATCCGGAAATTGGGGTTCTGCTTCTAAGAGTTCGTCCAGGGGTTTGCGCCTAAGCGGCAGCTCACTAGCTTGTCGCATCGCCGCCTCCTTCTTAACAGGGCTGGAGCGACCCGACTGACCCGACCGCTTAGCTGACTGACCCGACTGCCCAGATATCTGTGATATGGACAACGACACTATGTCGGAGACGTCATCGTGGATGCTTGTACATGGTATCTTGGTAGGGCGAGGGGTGGCGGCGGCATCATTATCGGTACAGCTGACTCGTTGTCGCTTTGAGGGGCTAAGGCTTCGTGGAGGGGAGGCCATGCCTGCGCTGCTTCGAAAGTCGTCGGTACGCCTTTTCGGTGCCGGATTGACTATTTCTACCCTTTCCAGCCATGTATCAATCGTCGTCTCCAAGGATTTAACGTCGATAAGAGGCATATGTTCGTAGTCAATTGCCAGCGCGACGAGTTCTATCACGGCGGCGGATTTGTCGGTGGATTAAAGCCACGTAATAGAAGACGAAGTTGGATATGATGATGTGTATCGGTACTATAAAATATGCGTTGTGTAATGCTATGCCTAGTAGCCTAGTTTGTATGGCGCCAGGGCACGTGGCCTTCTCCATTCCTTATCCTATCCGGAGGATAGAGAGATATAGAAAGCATACTTAGTTTATTTAATAACGATTTTTAGAGCTACGAACTTTATTTATTATAGAAAACCTAGAAAACGTAAGAAATTATATATAGAAAACTTATAGTTCATACGAAACTATCTTTTATAAATTCGAAACTAGTTTAAATTTTTACGTTAACGTATATTATATCGAGTAAAGCGTATATTATTTACGATGAAAAACGTATATAATGAAACGAATTTAAGAAGAATAAAATAAAAATGAAATCTAGTATAAAAAAATATTTTTAAAGTTAAAATTACGTAGGTACGTAATTTCTATATTAAAAAAGGGCGCTATACTTAATAAAATTACGAAACCCTTAAACTTATATCTTTATTACTTCTTTTTACGTTTCTTTTCTGCTTTTTTTTACGTACCCGTATTTTTTTCTCGTAATATACGTAGGATTTCTTATAATGATTCGTTACTAGAAAAAGCGTTAATATTTAATCCTTATTACTTTATAACCCGCTTTTCCGCCTTTCGGATTACCTTTCTTATTTTCTTATAGACTTTATTAAAAGCCTACTTTAAATTAGAATTTCTACGCTAGTATATATATAGGAGATAGTTAGGGGGTTAGGTCTATAGGAAACGAAGGACTTAGTTGTTTTTTTTTTCAAAAACCCCTACATATGAAATTTTTCCTATATCCGTTTCTCGCGATTCTAAACACTTTTTATTATTACCTTTTTCGGAAGGTAGACCTACCTTTTCTTAGGCCTTTATTAGCGGGCGAGGCTCCGGCGGTACGTATTCCGCGTACCTTTCTTATCCCGCCGTTATTCGTACGTTTTTCGAGAGAAAACGAGGAATAAAATCGATAGAAAATTAGGCTCTTCGTTACTAAATAGGTTATATTTTTCTTTACTTTTTAAGGTTATAAGAAAGGCATATTACGTAAGGTAGAAAAAGAGAAAATTTAAAACCTTATTCTTTTCTACGGACCTTATGTCTTCTATCTTTCTTTTTATATTTTCTATAAATCGGATAACGATAAGGATCTTATACGAATTTAATAGATTTTTCGCTTTTTATAACGATATCTTTTCTATATAGAAATAATTATACTTTTATTCTTATTATTTTATTAGGAAATCGGAAAGAATATTTTTATATATTTTTTTTTTAAAAAGTATCGTAGAACGGTCTTTATAGGATTTCGCGACGAAAATACGTCGGATCCGGTTCGCCTCGGGTTTACTCGAATTTCCTTTTTTTCTTTATAGTAATATAGAATTTTCGATCCCGTATCTTTAAAACCCGTAGCGGAAAACCCGAGTTACGTTTTTCGGAATTTAAGAAGATCGACGCTTATTACTTTTTTTATTTTTCGTTCCGGTATACGAGTTTTTTTCTTTTTCGAAAGATACCTATCCGATCCGGTATTACGTCGGAAGAAGGTATAAAATTTCTTATATCCTCTAAGGATATATCCGCCGATCTATATGATAAAAAGAAAAGAATTTTCTCCTTTTTCCGATATTATTTCCGTTTTTTCTACGTAAAAAATTTCTTTATTATTTTAAACGTTATAACCTTTTTTCTTTTATTATAATTCGTAGAAAAACGTTTTTCTTATATCCTATATATCCTTTTTCGTTACGTTAAAAATAAAAGACTTTTCGCCGGTACGAAATACTTCGGTACGTACCGTATTAATAAACCTTAATAAATACGAAGTACTTCGGTACGTATCGTATTAATAAACCTTAACCGGTATAAAGTACTTCGGTACGTACCGTATTAATAACCGGTACGAAGTACTTTAATATATACCGTATTAATAAATCTTAGCCGGTACGAAGTACTTCGGTACGTACCGGCCGAAACTTAGAAATTTTCTATCGTACCGAGGTATTTTTTTTCTTTTTTTTAAAAATATCCTATAGAATCCTTATACTTATAAGAGCTTTACGTAAGGAAATCGTTCCGTATATCGTATCCTTCGTCGAAAGAAAAGGAATAGCTTTCTTATCTTTCGAAAAGTACCTTATCTTATAACCTCCTAAGGCCCGGATACGTACTTAAGTTAAGATACCGGTACGTATTTATTATCGATAACGTAAGTACGTACCTACGTTAAGCTATCGGTACGTACCGGATTTTCCTATACGTAAAAAAACCTTTCCCTAAGAACGTTTAGAAAGATAAGAAAGCTATTCCTTTTATTTTAAATCCGGTACGTACCGATAGCTTAGCGTAAGTACGTACTTACGTTATCGATAATAAATACGTACCGATATTTTAGCCTAAGTACGTATCCGGGCCTTAGGAGGTTATAAGGTAAAGTACTTTCCGAAAGATAAGAAAGCTATTCCTTTTCTTTTATTTTCCCTTTAAACCGAAAAAGAACCCTTACTTTCTTAATATAAATACCTTCCGTAATATAAATATCCGGTACGTAACTACGTACCTTATTTCCTTCCCGACCTAGTATAGGAAATAGTTAGGAGGTTAGGTTTATAGGAAACGAAAGACTTAGTTATTTTTTTTTTTAAAAACCCTTATATATAAAATTTTTCTTATATCCGTTTCTTACGATTTTAAATACTTTTTATTATTACTTTTTTCGAAAGGTAAACCTATCTTTTCTTAGGCCTTTATTAGTAAGCGAGGCTCCGGCGGTACGTATCCCGCGTACCTTTCTTATCCTGCCGTTATTCGTACGTTTTTTAAGAAAAAACGAGGAATAAAATCGATAGAAAATTAGGTTCTTCGTTATTAAATAAGTTATATTTTTCTTTACTTTTTAGGGTTATAAGAAAGGCATATTACGTAAAGTAAAAAAAGATAAAATTTAAAACCTTATTCTTTTCTACGGACCTTATATCTTTTATCTTTTTTTTTATATTTTCTATAAATTAAATAACGATAAGGATCTTATATAAATTTAATAAATTTTTCGTTCTTTATAACGATATCCTTTCTATATAGAAATAATTATACTTTTATTCTTATTATCTTATTAGGAAATCGGGAAGAATATTTTTATATATTTTTTTTTTAAAAAGTATCGTAGAACGGTTTTTATAAGATTTCGCGACGAAAATACGTCGGATCCGGTTCGCTTCGGGTTTATTCGAATTTCCCTTTTTTCTTTATAGTAATATAGAATTTTCGATCCCGTATCTCTAAAACCCGTAACGGAAAACCCGAGTTACGTTTTTCGGAATTTAAGAAGATCGACGCTTGCTACTTTTTTTATTTTTCGTTCCGGTATACGAGTTTTTTTCTTTTTCGAAAGATACCTATCCGATCTGGTATTACGTCGGAAGAAGGTATAAAATTTCTTATATCCTTTAAAGATATATCCGTTAATTTATACGATAAGAAGAAAAAAGTTTTCTCCTTTTTCCGATACTTTTTTCGTTTTTTTTACGTAGAAAATTTCTTTATTATTTTAAACGTTATAACCTTTTTTCTTTTATTATAATTCGTAAAAAAACGTCTTTCTTATATCTTATATATCCTTTTTCGTTACGTTAAAAATAAAAGATTTTTCGCCGATACGAAGTATTTCGGTACGTACCGTATTAATAAATCTTAATAAGTACGAAGTACTTCGGTACGTACCGTATTAATAAACCTTAACCGGTACGAAGTACTTCGGTACGTACCGTATTAATAATTAATACGAAGTACTTCGGAACGTATCGTATTAATAAACCTTAACCGGTACGAAGTACTTCGGTACGTACCGGTTAAAACTTAGAAATATTCTATCGTACCGAGGTATTTTTTTTCTTTTTTTTAAAAATATCTTATGGAATCCTTATACTTATAAGAGCCTTACGTAAGAAGATCGTTCCGTATATCGTATCCCTCGTCGAAAAAAAAAGAATAGCTTTCTTATCTTTCGGAAAGTACCCTACCTTATAACCTCCTAAGGCCCGGATACGTACCTAGGCTAAGATACCGGTACGTACCTACTATCGATAACGTAAGTACGTACTTACGCTAAGCTATCGGTACGTACCGGATTTTCTTATACGTAGAGAAACCCTTCCCTAAGAACGTTTAAAAAGATAAGAAAGCTACTCCTTCTATTTTAAATCCGGTACGTACCGATAGCTTGGCGTAAGTACGTACTTACGTTATCGATAATAAGTACGTACCGGTATCTTAGCCTAGGTACGTATCCGGGCCTTAGGAGGTTATAAGGTAAGGTACTTTCCGAAAGATAAGAAAGCTATTCCTTTTCTCTTATTTCCCCTCTAAACCGAAAAAGAACCCCTACTTTCTTAATATAAATACCTTCCGTAATATAAATATCCGGTACGTAGTTACGTATCTTATTTCCTTCCCGACCTAACATAAGAGTATTATTCGGTTCCGGGTTTTTTAGACTTTATTACGTAATCCTAATAAATATTTAGCACTTTTTCGTCTCTTAATCCTCTCCATATAATCTAATCGCTATTCTATATTATCTTTAGCCTTATAATTCGACCCTCGTTTCTCCTTCCGTTTCCTATTTTTAATCTACCTTAGTTTCGCTCTCTATACCCCTATTCATTAATCTACCCTCTTTCGATCCGTATTCTTTCTCGTATTTCCGTTACGTTTCGTTTTCGTTAGTCCTCTTAGGATCTTTAGATTATTCGTAATAAACCATATATACTTCTCTCGGCTCCTTATATACGAAAAAGGTATTCTTTCCTTTTATTTCCTCTCGCTTCCTCGCTTTTATCGTTACGCTCCTTTAATCCTATTCCCTTTTACTCTATTCCGTAAATCATAGTCTTATTCCTCTTACTTTTATAATAATAACATCTCTTCGTTTATCGCTATTTCGGGATCTCCTATTCATTCTATCTTTCCTTAGAGAATTTCCTAAGGAAAGGTCGTCGTTTGTCGTTAATTCTTCCATAATAAGAAAAACTCCCGGACGTATCCGTTAATAATAATATATAGCCCGGTAACGCCTTTTTATTTAATAAGCTATCCTCCGGGATATTATTAACGATCCTAATATTCGCGTCTTAGGTATATAAAACTCTCCCTCTTATTCTATTCTTCTAACGTAAACTTAATAAGGTATATTCTATATAGCCTTCCTCTTATTAATTTACCTTCGTAGTTACGGTAATCGTCGACGCCTTTATAAATTAATAGCCCTTCGTAGTTCCTTTAGCCGACCTACGGCCTGCCTCTTCTTATTAATTTACCTTCGTAGTTTTAATAATCGTCGACGCCTTCGTAATTAAATAGCCTCTCGTAGTTTTCTTAGCCGACCTCCTCTAGCCCTAACGGCCCGCTTCCGTTTATTAATCTACTTTCGGAATTCCCTTAACCGACCTTCTTTAGCCTTAGCGGCCCTCTCCTACTTATAAATCTACCTTTATAATCTCCCTAACCGACCTCCTTTAGCCTTAACGGCTCGTTCCTATCTATTAATCTACCTTCGTAATTCCCTTAGCCGACCTCCTCTAGTCCTAGCGGCTTTCTCCCGCTTATTAATCTACTTTCGTAATCCCCCTAGCCGACCTTCTTTAGTCCTAACGGCTCTTTCCCGTTTATTAATCTACCTTTATAATTCCCTTAGCCGATTTCTTCTAGCCTTAACGGCTCGCTTCCGTTTATTAATCTACCTTTATAATCCTCCCGGCCGACCTCCTTTAATCCTAACGGCTCGCTTCCGTTTATTAATTTACTTTTATAATTCCCCCGGCCGACCTTCTTTAGCCTTAACGGCTCGCTCCCGCCTATAAATCTACCTTCGTAATTTCCTTAGCCGACCTCTTTTAATTCTAACGGCTCGCTTTCGTTTATTAATCTATCTTTATAATCCCCCCGGCCGACCTCCTTTAGCCCTAACGGCTCGCTTCCGTTTATAAATCTACCTTTATAATTCCCCCGGCCGATCTTTTTTAGTCCTAACGGCTCGCTCCTACTTACGAATCTATCTTTATAATTCCCCCGACCGATCTCCTTTAGCTTTAACGGCTCGTTCCCGCCTACGAATTTACCTTCGTAATTTTCCCGGCCGACTTCCTTTAGTTCTAGCGGCTCGTTTCCGCTTACGAATTTACCTTCGTAATTCCTCCGGCCGACTTCTCTTAATTTTAACGGCCCGCCTTCTCTTATTAACCTATCCTCGTAATTCTTAAGATCGTTTAATTCTTATATATTTTTAAAGCCTAGCCTTAATTTATTAACCGAAAGTAACGATAATTAATTATAATTTATAAACGACGAATTTCGGTCGAAAGACTCGTTTTTTTTATTCCTACGTTTTTCTTATCTTTCCTTATTCTTTTCGTTAGTTTTTTTCGCGTTACCGGTCCTTTTCCTTTCGTTATTACCGCCTTTTCCGTTCCGTTCTTCGGTATTCTCGCCTTTTCCCTTACCTCGTTCTTCGGTACCTTCGCCTTTTCCTTCGCCTCGTTCTTCGGTACCCTCGCCTTTTTCCTCGCTTCGTTCTTCGGTACCCTCGCCTTCTTCCCCGCTTCGTTCTTCGGTACCTTCGCCTTTTCTCCCGCCCCGTTCTTCGGTATCCGATTTTCCTTCGGTATCCTTTCCTTTCCCTTCTATCCCGAATCCCGCCGACTTCCCGGATATCTACGATATTTTATTACGCGATAAGCTTTAATTAAATACCGTTCCGAATAACGTTACCTAAAGTAATCCTATCTTTTTAAACTTATCCTAGTAATTCCTTATTCCGATAAACGCGGCCTTAGATACGTTATTAATATAACTCGAGGCTATATTCTTTACGTATTATAATTACGGTAAGTCGTTTTCGATATCTTTCCTTACCTAGGCTTATCGCGTATTAATATTAATACTTTATATCTAACGTTATTTACCTACGTATTCCCGCGGTTAGTTTATAAAGGAGGCTATATTTATTATTACTAGTAACCGGCTTATATCCGAATTATATAAAAAGCTTAAGGGAGATATCCGTAACCTTAGCGAGAACCGGATACGTTACGAGTCGAATAACTTTACTTATATATTTATATTTTCGGATAACGAAAAGCGGCCGCTCTCTTTCCCGTATACGGAACGGAAAGTCTAGCGGTAATACCTAAGCCTTTCCGTCGATCGATTATATAATATCGATAACTATATTATCTAGATCCGCTTCCTTAAGGCGTTCCTTAAATCGGATTTTTATATAGTTTATCTATCGCTCTTTAGCCGGTTTATTTAATAAAATATATATTACTTATTCGACGGCGTAAAGCTATATAAGACTCGAAATATATTATTCGGTAATTTTAATAATAACCGCCTTTCGTTTATATCCCTATTTTTTCCGTTAGCTCTTAAAGTCGGCTTATCCGGGTCCCTTTCGCTAACTAACGAAATAACTCTAAAGTTCGTAAACGGCTACCTCCTTTCCGTTTTTCGTATAACCTATCCGGCGGTCGTATTATAATAATACGCGTAAAATTACGCCTAAGCGCGTACGCGGGCGGCTATTATTAATAACGAATACTTACGTATTACGTCGTTCCCGCTATCGTCGGAATATACTAACGTTTTCTAGGACGAGTTTAAACGGCGGTATAATACTTATTCTTCGCGTTACTTCCGGGGACCGATATTAATTTATTAAGCCTACGGCCTAAAGGACCTTACCGCCGTAAACTTTCCGGAATAAGCCGTAACGAAGTTCTATTAGAAGTACCTTAGCGGATACGATCCTTATTAGTTTTATCCGGAATTTACGTAAGTAGATTTCGGTATACGCGACCTACCGGCCTTCGGCGTAAACGATAATAAGCGGTTATAAGTAATCCATTTCCTACCGGTAACGTTTATATTACGTAAAACGTACGTATATACCTTCCTCGACCGTAACTATAATTACTTCGTCGGCTTTAAAGCGTAATACTAAGTATAATACGGTTTAATAAATCTAACTAGCTTTTAATTCGTAAACCCGAAAGCGGGACGTTTTATTACCGACGGTAATTTTTATTAAACGAAGATTTATAATAACTATAAACTATATATTAACTTCGGTTTAAATACGATTCCTTTCTTTTTATTTCTATTAGATATCCTATACTTAGGACCGGAATTCTTTAACGAGTAATTCGATATTAATTACTCCGCCGGTCGTAGCCGGTATTATCTAAATCGCGACTATACGTTAAAAGTCTTCTAGATATATAAGGAAAGGTTATTAAACGCGTTCGATATTATATTAATTCCCGGGTTTACCTTATTCTTCGGTTCCCGACGCGAATACCGGGTCTTATAGTCCTACCTTATTAGCCTAGCCGCTAGAGTACCTCTTCCGTTTCTACGCGGCCGGCGTCCGTTTATTTCCTTCGAGCTAAGCCTTTATACCCCGTTCTTCGTCGTTCCTACCGCCGATTTAAACGCCCTTATCCTAGCCGGTAACGCCCGTTTCGTCCTTATTATCGAACGCTTTATCGTTTTCGCGTTACCGAATAACCGAACCGCCCGCGCTAATTTTAATAACGCTACTTAAATAAAACATATAGCGACGAATTAGTTATTAATATCCCTTCTACGCTTATCCTATAATAGCGGTATACCTTCGGAAGAGCCGTAGATTTAAAAGAGGTAATATTTTATCCGCTTCCGCGGTTTTCGATAGGATCCGATATGCGTTCGATAATACGTAGGCTTAGGCGTCGGTAAGGTTAACGAACGCCTCGGTATATTATAACTTTCCGACGAAACGTTCTTATAGGAAGGCCTTATTATTCGCCCCGACCTTTAGGTAACCTTAAGGATTTCCGACGCCGTAAGGTCGGTATCGAAAGGCGGTTAGCCGAAGCGGTACGTCCTTAAACCCGGCTTAACCGTAGGTTATATATTAAGATTCGAAGAGATATTACGGGTAAGGAAACTAAGGTACCTTTCGTAAATAAAAGAAGCCTAGGTACGAAAGTATCGAAGCGATAAAGAAATTAACCGTAATAAGTACTTTAGCCTTATCCTCGATTAAATCGTATCTCGTTTTAATATAGAATTCCTCGAGGCTTACTAGCCGCTCGTCGAGGCTATCGCCGGTATTAACCGCGGCTAGAAAAAGGTACTTAAGGCGATCTTCGAGCCTAATATTTTATACGGCTATACGTTAATCCTAACTCCGATAGATATATTTATTCGTTACGCCGAAGTATATCGTATATTAAGGCGTAACGTATTCGAATCGTCCGTAAAAGGACCCGACGGCTTACTACCATTCCTTACCGTAAGCGCCCGCCGCCTTATTAAGATATTAGGATTAATTAATTTCCTATATAAGAATTAAGCCTCTTAATCGGTTTACGTAGCCTTTATATTAAATACGTACGATAATAAGGCGTTTTAAGCTAATAAAAGGTTCGTCCGTTTATATTAAACCATCGTTACGGAATATTCCGACGACCCCTACCTCGCTAAAGCCTAAGTTACTTATATCCGGTAATACGCCGGGACTAGGATCTTTATAACGCCGAGCCTTAATAAAACTAAGTTTCTCTTTAGGTAGTCGTCGAAGGCCCGTTCGGATATTCTTACGTTTTTCGGGATCGGTTATTACGTTCCCGCCTTAGTAATAAATAACGGATTAGCCTTAAACCGCTACTATATACGCCGCTTAAACGACTATTTAATATACGCGTAAATACGTAAGGCTACGCGAGGCCTTACTTAGTTCGAGGATAAGCTTACGAGGTCGTTAGTAATAATTAACCTCTCTCCTTTATCGCTTGGATATTACGAAGTCCTTAATATTATTAATTACTTCGGCCTTCGCGCTTACGTCCGCTACCTAGAAACGCTTACTTTAATTCTCTACGCGCTCCGGGTCGATAGATTCGATTACCTCTTCCGTTTCCTTTTACGGTACTTTAAGATATAAAACCCCGAACTTAATTCGTTTATATCGAATTTCGTCGTATTTTTTAATACCGAAACTATAATACCGTTATAATATCCGGCTATATTAGCTACGAACGATAAACTTTATAACGAAACCTTCTCGCTTAATATAATATTTACCGACGATTAAATTCGGCCGGACTTTAGAATATAATATAACCGATATTCTATAGTTTTATTTAACCCTTACCTCGATTCTATCGGTATAGCTTTTAGGTATAAGTCGTACTTCGATATAGAATTAAGGGAGGTTTATTAGGTCGTAAAGCGGCTTTCCGAGGAGAACGAGGAAGTTAACGATAACGATAGTACGGAAGAAGAAAATAAGGAAGAGAAAGACGACTTAACCGAGCCGGGCGAGTACGTTAACTTCTAATAAGGCGGATATATAGCCGCGGGAACTACGAGGTATTCGTATTAATAAAGAGGTACGAAGCTTAAACCGCTTTAGATAAAATAATAACCCGATTTTAAGAAGTATATACTACCGTCGAATTATTCTTAAGCCCGTATTCTCCCCGTACTATAAATACGGTAAGTCGTTTCCTAACTCTTTCGCCTTTTAAAAGGCCCGAATAAGGAATACCTACCTACGAGGTATTACCTTTCTAACCTACCTTATCTTAAGGTATTTTTATTATATACGTAGTAAACCGCGCGTACGTATTATTCCTTAATAACTACGAGGCTCTTTAGATAGAAATACTTAACTAGCTTAAGTATTATTTCTTTAGGGTTCCCGTTTATATAGCCGAATACCTCCTTCTTAGGGTACCTTTTTAAAAAATATCCTTAAGCCGAATACCTCTGCCCTTAGGTATTAAATCTCTAGCCTTCTTAATTTAATAATAGTTTTAATTATCGTAATTCCCCGTATCCCGCCTCCTAAACCTTTATGCCTAAGGATACTTCCTTATTTAATTTATAAGAGATTTACTAAGCGAGCCGTTAAGCCTCGAGGATATATTATATCTTATTAGCCTAACTAACTTTATTTTTATTAGCTTTTTAAGGGTTATACCTCTTCGGTTAGCCTACTTACCGACCTAACCTTTTATATCCGAATAAACGCTATACGATTAACGATCTTATTAATCCCTTATAAGATTATCTAGACCTTTAATTTCGTCGACGGCTTTCCTCTATCGGGAATTTAACCTCTCCCTAAGCTAGCGGCGTACCGCTTCCCGTTTTAAGGATAAGGTACGATCTTTATAACCCTTAGCCGTTAGGCGTCTGCTATTTCGTTTCTCGTACTTCTATACGTAGCCTCCTACGGAGCCTCTTACGCTAAGCCGCGTAATAAGATATTTCCTTTCTTAGCTTTATAAATCCTTAAACCGAATGCTAGCTTTAGTAGGTATTATATTTCTACTCTTCCTAAATGGAATATTACCTTTAGAAGTTCTTAATAACGAGTATCTACTTTAGTAGCTATCGTCCTTCCATACCCCTATACGGAATATTACCCTCCTTAGCTTTAAGGATCGCGGATAACGAATCTATCCTTTAGTATATATTTTATTTATATATGCTATAAATTCTTAGCATTCCCTAGTTCGAGGTTCTAATACCGCTAGAACTACCGCGCCTATTAGTACCGGACTTGCCCTTTATTTGCCCTCTTATTATTCCTCGTTACCCCCCTATTACCTTCCTTAAAGATAATAGCCGTTTTAGGTTATTCTACCTTCCTTAAAATATAGTAGCCGTCTCTTAGGCTCCTGCCTTAGGGTCGAGCCCTAACCCTCCGTTATTCGTTACTAATTATAACTATAGCGGGCTAAAACCTTATTATCGAAAGTTAATAAGGCAGAAATTTAAATATACCGTCGCCGGCGTAAGACCGTACGATCCGATAAGTTATTATAAATTACTAAGAAGCCCTAAAGGGTATTAGATTAAAATCTAATAAATACGTTCCTCCGTAAGTTAAGATTCTTAATATATATTAGCTTTAGAATTACTACGGTTATTTAAGTAGTAAAGATATTATTAAATAAACGATAATTAATTTTATAAGCCGTTCGTAGTTTTACTATATAATTACTTATACTTAAATATATATAACTTAATCTTTAAGATAAGTATATAACTACTCGTAAAATTAATTAGGTAACTATCGTACGCCGGGATTAGCCGACCGCGCTTCGTAACGCGGAAGAATTAATACCGGTTATTACCGTTAAAGGTAATTAAACGGCCCCGGTAGCGAGGAACCGAGGGCTCCCTTACTACTAAAGTCGCGTTTTGCTTTACCCTTTTATATTCCTTAAGGCGCTAGTCCGCTTTACGCTCTAAAGCCCGGTAAATAAAGGATAAAAGGTAAAGCTTATAGGCCTTGAAAGGAGACCTATACTTTCGACGGATACCATATTAAGAGGTAAAACCCGACGGATAGGTATCTTCTGACGTTTTACGGAAAGCTAAGGCCGAGCGGGGTAGCCGCCTAGCCCCCTTTAACTATAAAACCTAACTAGCCGCTATTAAGTCGAAAAAAAGGCCTAATAACGACCGGATATCCTAAGCTTTACGCGCCGGCTTAGCGAAAACGCTAAAAGTTATAGCGCCTCGAGAAAGTCTAATGGCGTTACGAATCCCTTATAACCTTACGCTATAGTAGCTAGGGTAGTTAGGGAGACCCGTAAAATAACCGCTAAGCTAGTACGAGAAAGATATAATAAAAAGTAAGGACCCGTCGTAAGATCCGTCGTATTACGCTAGGGGAGTTTATTATCTTTAGATAAAAAACCGTTACTAGGAGGCCTTAACGCGTCGTAGGGAATAAGCGATTAAACGTTAAAATAACCTCCCGAGAGAGGACGTTAAAAACGTCGACTAACGCTAGGAGGCCCTAGGATAACTTATCTTAATAATACGTAACGAATACGCTTATTATTATAAAGTACCGTAGAAGCGTACGTAAGAGGAGTTCATTTTCCTTATTAGAAGGTAGGTTACTAGGAGGCCCTTTAAACGCCGGCCCGAACGCTTACTAAGATACGTAAGAGCTATATATCGAACTACCTAAAGAAGGTTATTATATACCTAGAAAGGTACCCGTAACCTACTAAAGACTATTTTAAAAGTAGCTATTTACGTACCTTATATAATAGCGTTATAGGTTACCTTATAGCTCTAGTATCGATTTATTAAGAAAAGTAAAAAGACCTATAGAATTATTATTATATAAGGAAAAATAAGGTTTTTATAAAAGGCTAAGGTAATATTAGCCTACTATAAAATCGCGGTCGTATTACGCTAGGAGAGTTTACTATTTTTAGAAAAAAGACCGTTACTAGGGGGCCTTAACGCGTTATAGGGGATAGGCGATCGAACGCTAAAATAACCTTCTAAGAAAGGGCGTTAAGGACGTCGATCGGCGTTAGGAGGCCCTAAGACGACTTTTCGATTTACATATAGTAGTAGGCGCGCTTACTACTAAAAGTATTATAATAGCGTTAGGGGAGTTTACTCTTCTTCTTAGAAGAAGGGTTACTAAGAAACCTTAATACCCTTTAAAACGAATACTAACCAGACGTTAAACTACTTAAAAAGACTATTATAACGTAATAACGGTAGTAATAGTCTATTAAAGGCTATCCTATACCTAGTTATCTCTACGCCTTAAAGGTAGTACCTATTAATAATAGCCTCCTATTAAAGCTAGCGGTAATCCGTTACTAAGCCGCTTACTTACTAAGGCCGCTAATAGGTAGAGCGCGTAGTAGCTACATACTATATAAACTACCCGCCTTCTTATATACCTACCGGCCCTAGGTAGGTTATCTATACGAGTTATACGGGTAGGGCACTAAATTAATATCGTTCCGAAAAAGTTTAAGGGGGATAAAACAGGTAAGTAAGGTCTATTATAACTAAATTTAAAACGTATTTAGTATAGATAATAAAAGACTACCGCCGGTAGGTTTAAAACCTACCCTTAAGTTAAACCTACCCTTAAGTTACCCTTAAGTTACTTAAAAGTTAAACTTATCCTAACTTATCCTTAAGTTACCCTTAAATAACCCTTAAGTTAAATCTACCCTTAACTTACCCTTAAGTTACCCTAAACCTACGTCTAATTTTAATATACCCTTAACCTATCCTTAAGATACCCTAAACCTACCTCTAAGTTTAACCTACTCTTAACCTACCTTTAACCTACCCTTAATCTACCCTTAACTTAACCCTAAGTTAAACCTATCATTAACCTACCCTTAACTTAACCTAAGTTAAACCTACCCCTAACCTACCCTTAACTTAACCCTAAGTTAAACCTACCCTTAACCTACCCTTAACTTAACCCTAAATTAAACCTACCCCTAAGCTACCCTTAACTTAACCCAAAGTTAAACCTACCCTTAACCTACCCTTAACTTAACCCTAAGTTAAACCTACCCCTAACCTACACTTAACTTAACCCTAAGTTAAACCTATCCTTAACCTACCCTTAACCCTAAGCTAAACCTATCCTTAACCTACCCTTAAGTTATACCCTACCTTAAACTAACTAACTCCGAGGTTTTATAACGCCCTTTTAAGTAAACTCGATGCTACTTCTTTAGTTTTTTTTCTTACTACTCCGGCTTTCGTCGGTAGCTCCGATATAATAAATCTAAACGAAGGAAGGCTTACCCTTAATAGATCGTAATAATAAAGCTACTCTACTACTTATAGAATGCTTTCGTATAGCTAAGTCGTTTATAAAAGATTTAACCCTACGCGTATCGAAATTATAATCCGCGAAGTACTACCGAGCCTCTTCCGGCTAAGCGGAGCGATCGCTAACTAAGATACGAAGCCGGAGCTTATTTCTATTTATCTACGACGTATAGGAGGTATTACCGCATTTTAATATAGATTCTAACTTAGAGGTATTTAGTTATTATTTAGTAGATAGTAGCGTCGCGGTACTATTTAATTAGATAGCTATAAAAACTAATTATCTAAATTAGCGGTTCTTCTCGTACTAAGCTAAATTATTATTACGGCGAGGTTATTAGTAATATAAAACTAACTTATTTTACGATAATCTAAACCTAGCTTAAATTCCTTATTAATAGGTAAATAATCTAACGCTTATTAGATTTTACTTCGGTATAATTAAAAAAGCCGATATTAAAGGATTTAAAAGCGACGTCGCTATAAACGCTTAGCCGTTATAAGTTAATTATTTCCATAGTAACTTTTCTGGTATATTTAGCCTTAAATTTCGAGAGATTAAAGGATCGATAAACTATACTTTTATAGTTTATTATAAGGAAGCTATAGGAAGATATACGATAGGTACCGGGGTATAAGGTACGGAGGTACCTTTTAAGCGGTAATCGTTTTAGCTTATCCCGCTCCGAGCTATAAAGGCGACCGTCCTCCGCTAAGTACTCGCCTTCTTATCCTTTTAAAAGATAGGTATTTATTTACGTTATTACGAGAATATACTTATTACCTAGCTTAAGGATTTCATTATAATTTAAGTACTTTTTAAAAGCTACTTAATAAAGATAGCTCGTATTATAGGAGGAGGCGAGAACGAACGTATAGGAAGCGAATCGTAAGTAACTCGTAATAATTCCTAGAATAAACGAATTCGCTAATAAGAAAGCGATACCTACGAAGGTATAGCGAGTAATAACTTCCGTACCGAATTAAATATCCTATAAGAGAACCTTTAAAAAGTTAAAGAGAAGATTAAATAACTTAAAGCATTAGGGTTAGGGTTAGGGTTAGGGTTAGGGTTAGGGTTAGGGTTAGGGTTAGGGTTAGGGTTAGGGTTAGGGTTAGGGTTAGGGTTAGGGTTAGGGTTAGGGTTAGGGTTAGGGTTAGGGTTAGGGTTAGGGTTAGGGTTAGGGTTAGGGTTAGGGTTAGGGTTAGGGTTAGGGTTAGGGTTAGGGTTAGGGTTAGGGTTAGGGTTAGGGTTAGGGTTAGGGTTAGGGTTAGGGTTAGGGTTAGGGT